>NC_036842.1:83662544-83698010 GCF_002910315.2 Salvelinus sp. IW2-2015 | reverse complement strand
TTCTCCTGCTCTCTATAAAACATCCCTCTCCTGCCTCTTCTATAAACATCCTCTTCCTGCTCTCTATAAACATCCTCTCCTGCTCTCTTTAAACATCCCTCTCCTCTCTCTATAAACATCCTCTCCTGCTCTCTATAAACCATCCTCTCCTGCTCTCTTTAAACATCCTTGAATGCTTTCTACAGCCATCCTCTCCTGCTCTCTATAAACACCCTCTCCTGCTCTCTATAAACATCCTCTCCTGCTCTCTATAAACATCCTCTCCTGCTCTCTATAAACATCCTCTCCTGCTCTCTTAAACATCCTTGAATGCTTTCTACAGCCATCCTCTCTTGCTCTCTATAAAACATCCTCTCCTGCTCTCTATAAACATCCTTCTCCTGCCTCTATTAAACATCATCCTCTCCTGCTCTCCTTAAACATCCTTGAATGCTTTCTACAGCCATCCTCTCCTGCTCTCTATAAACATCCTCTCCTGCTCTCTACAGCCATCCTCTCCTGCTCTCTTTAAACATCCTCTCCTGCTCTCTATAAACATCCTCTCCTGCTCTCTATAAACATCCTCTCCTGCTCTCTATAAACATCCTCTCTTGCTCTCTATAAACATCCTCTCTTGCTCTCTATAAACATCCTCTCCTGCTCTCTATAAACATCCTCTCCTGCTCTCTACATCCTCTCCTGCTCTCTATAAACATCCTCTCCTGCTCTCTATAAACATCCTCTCCTGCTCTCTATAAACATCCTCTCCTGCTCTCTACATCCTCTCCTGCTCTCTACATCCTCTCTCCTCATTGACACAGAGATTGCAGGCGGGCAGCAACACTGGATACATGCAGCCCCAGCTCAAAGCCAGGGCCCACGGGCCTTGGTGTGGGACCACAACTAAAGGATCCTAAACACTCCCACTGGAACTAATGGTCTGGACAGACGCCTGGCCCAACCCATAGGAGTGAAGAACATAACCATGGAGAGAGCTATGGAAGTCATGGGTTAGTCAGGGATATGTTACCCAACTGCAACTGGATCCCATTGCTGAAACCAAATGTTAAGATATTGACATTGGGTTAAACTGATCTTTTTACAGAATTTGTCCTCATCTGAACCTTGATAACTTGATGTGTCTAATATTAATCAATGACTGTGTCATATTTTAAAGTGAAATGATAAATGAAATGTATTATCAAGTTGAGCTCCCTACAATGTAACTGTATGGCTGAGGATATATCCACAGCTTCAGTTGTGATGCCGTCTACTGTGGAAAACAGTCTGGGCTGGAGCTGGTCTGTTTGGCTCCCGGCCACTTAGATCCTGCTGTTTGATGAGTCCAGCACCATTTGATATTTTATCTTCAACCCCCAGATACGTTGCCAATGTTCTTCCCTGGGAGATGAGCTTTAGAGAGTGTGAGAGAGTGCAGTCATAATGGTCACAGTGATGATGGGCTATCCTGTGGATCAGTCTCAGTCTGGACTCCTGGCTCTCTGTACGTTGGTATTCTGCAGAGGTTGATGAGGAGCAGGTCTGGCGGTGCTCTCTGACAGGGGGGTTTTACCACCTCTCCTCAGAGGAGACAGACACTCCTCACGCACTACAAGAGAGAAAGAGAGGAGCATTCTAATGGCCGGGCGTTGCTATTGGCACACAGTTTCTGTTGCGTGTACAAGTGTGTGTGTGTGTGTGTGTGTGTGTGTGTGTGTGTGTGTGTGTGTGTGTGTGTGTGTGTGTGTGTGTGTGTGTGTGTGTGTGTGTGTGTGTGTGTGTGTGTGTTTGCCCCTAGAAGTTGTGTGCTAACACGAGTGCTGTACTTTGTTGTGCTGTCAGTGAATAAAAGGAATGCTGTTCCTCCTCCTCTGCAGGGCCAGCATTGTGCAGAAGAGGATCATTTACTTCCAGGATGAAGGTTCCCTCACCGTCAGACTGTGTGAGAAAGGTGCAGCATATCTGTCCTACACCAATGTTACTTCTCACAGAACGTCATCTGTTACCCTCGATTAGAATGGACATTCTGGATGTAGTCATATTCTTCAACTATTCTATGAGACCAAGCAACATCACCATTCTTTGTGCGTGTGTGTGTGCATGTGTATGTGTGTGCCTTTCAGAGGCTGTGTTTGGGCAGAGCACAGAAAAGCCCCCTCTGGAATGCTGTGCCTGTGGGACGGCCAAGTACAGAGTCACCTTCTTTGGGAACTGGTCGGAGAAGATTCACCCTAAAGACTACCCCAGTAAGTCCCTCACTGGGGTCATACAGTATATCTACACCCCCACATGACTGTACAACTTCCCACCTGTTGCTCCTCTGTTTTCTCTGGAGTGTGAAAGGATCTGCATTACAGTAATGAAGCAAGACATTGTGGATGGGGAAGAAACACAAGAAGGGGATATTTTACCCTGGACATATTTAGACTGTCTGTTGACTAGAGTAACATGCTTATATTTTGGCAGATTCTCTTATCCAGAGCGACTCACAGTAGTGAGTATACTGGTCCCCCATGGTAAATGACACCCACAACCCTGGCGTTGCAAGCGCCACACTCTACCGACTGAGCCACACGGGACATACTGCATGTAAAAAGCAGCACTGTGGTTTAGAGGATTCCTCTCAAATTCTTTGTGTGTTGTTGGGATTTAAACGAAGAATGTTCAGTCAACGTAGGTCAGTAAAAGAGTATCATAGCTGTTATGACACGGTGACTTCTTTGGAGCTGATGATCTGAACCACAGACCCTACGTATTCCTTGCTGTCAGCGTTGTGTAGTCACAGCTTACAAAAGGAATCTCCATAAATAATTTGAGATAGGAAGAGGCTGTTTTGGCAGGAAATAAGAAAACAAGTTTTGGTACATTATAGCACATCACAGGGATTCGCTATGGGCTTGATGGGTTTAAACAGATTAACTGTATAGTTCGCCTTTCCCTCCAGCTGTTTATAGAACCTTTCACAAATAGTAACGTATCATGGAAAAACATAATTACATTCAAGGGTTTCTGAGGAGAGCGCTGAGGGACCATAGTTCCAAGCATCAATTGTTTTTTGATAGAGTTATATATACAGTACCGTACAGTCACGTCCAAAATTATTGGCACCCTTTGTCAAGAGTGTGCACAACTGGTGAACTGAAGTCAGGTGCAGGAGAGCAGAGATGAGTCAACAGGCGCACTTTATTTGGCAGAAGGAAAACAGTCGGACACAACTGCGTAACGACACTCCCACCAAAGGCAAAAGCGATTAGCGCACTCGTCACACAAATAATGTACAGCATACAATACCACGGGTTCCAAACAAGACCCGGCAAAAAAACAGCATGAAGCATCACACATGACACGTAGCGAACAATTACACACACAGACATGGGGGGAACAGAGGATAATATACACGTAGAGGGATGAGGGGATGTACAACAGGTGTGCGGAAAAACAAGACAAAACAAATGGAAAATGAAAGGTGGAGCAGCGATGGCTAGAAGACCGGTGACGTCGACCGCCGAGTGCCGTCTAAACAAGGAGAGGAGCCGACTTCGGCGGGAGTCGTGACACCCTTGATAAAGATGAGCAAAAAAGACTGTATAAAATAATACAAATACTGAGCTATGCAAAACAAATGTAATACTAATACAAATGCTCAAAAAACATTTTTGTTTAACCACCATTTTTTTTTATTCTAAAAGATAGGGTCAAAATTATTGCCACCCCTGTTTTCTATACCTTTCAATATCTCACCTTGCGACGAGAAGGGCACTGAGTCTTTTTATTAAATGTTTTATGAGATTGAAGAACACATTGGGAGGGAGGGATCTTAGTCTTAGGGATCTTAATTATTTGTTTTTACTTTTACAAAATGTCTTTCTCTGAGCAATTGTATTAGTATAAAATAATACAATCATGTTTTTAAATGTTGAGCATACAATATAGCTCAGTATTGTATTATTTATTTTATATAGTCTTTTTTGCTGATCTTTATCAAGGGTGCCAATAATTTTGGACCTGACTGTACATATATATGTGGTGTGACAGGGTCTATTCCAGCCTCAACTCTCTCAGTACTGATGAGGGCTCCAGCAATGGTAGTGCAGGCCTCACATTGTAACTAASAATGACCTTCCAGCCACATGCACAGTCAAAGGCAGGAGCGATCTGTCAGCCTCTACACACGCACACACGCACGCGCACACACACACTTTATTTCTTTGTCAAATTGTCTCTTTGTTTCCACCCTATACAGGACGTGCCAATCATTGGTCAGCCCTCATCGGGGCATCCCACTCCAGGAGCTATGTCCTGTGGGAGTACAGGGGCTTCGCCAGTGAAGGGGTGAAACAGGTGGCAGAGCTGGGGTCTCCAGTTAAGATGGAGGAAGAGATTAGACAGAAGGTGAGCTTGGTTAGACTCCTCTTAGTGAGACTATGATAGAAGAGAGATGCRGACAGTACAGTCAGGAGGTAAAAGCAAACATCATGGATTCAGGCTAGAGGAGGCCAGAGGGAGGAGCTATTGGAGAACGGTTTCATTATAATGGCTGGAATGGAATAGATGGAACAGAGTCAAACCTGTGGTTTCCACATCTCTGATGATGTTGATACCATTCTATTTATTCCATTACAATGAGCCCATCCTTTAATAGCTCCTCCCACCAGCCTCCTCTGGTTCAGACCTGTTCATGTACGCTGATCAGCTATATCTCCAATCTCTGATGTCTTGATATTTCTATTCTTTCAGCTCTGTCTTTTCTGTGCAGACTTTCTGTAGTCATATCTCCTACCTGTTTCCTCCTCTGAAACAGCATGTCAAAGGTTGATCAGTTAATGGAAGGCCCTCCTGACATCTTAATGAAACACATTAGTCCGTATATTGGCTGATCTGCACCACTCTGCTGTTTAATGTTACTTTCCTGCTATTGGGTGACATGGCAACAATAGAGTGTTGAGCCCAGGGACAGATGAGATGCTGAGGGGCATTATGGGATGGCTGTGGAGGAGAGGGGGCATGGCTAATGGAGGGAGAAGTGAGAGAGGACGGCTACATCACAGAGAATCTTAAAGAACTGAACTCGAGAACTAACTTCTCTCGTTGAAAACGGCATATGTGACATTGATAGAAGTCCGAAGCATTTATTCCAGTGGCAAAATTGACAAAAAAGTGCAAATAGGTTATTTTTGGTCGTAAAGTCAGTATCTTCCAAAACAGAGTTTCTTGAGATTTGAGTAAAAGAGTTCGTCATGACTTATTTGAGGGTTGGGTTTTGAATTGGACAATGCCCACCTGCCCACTAACATGGCATCAACAGCTGAGGTGGTTGTGCTCTCCAGTCATACAGCAGAACACACTGACAGTGAGACAGACCTGCCCAGCAGCACAGCAGATTGGACTTTGTTTACATACTGTCAGACAACATGTGGTGCATTTCTTTACTTGAGAAATACTAAAACCTCCTTGGCAAATACACCAAAATGAACTACAGATTCCTTGAGTCATCTTAGATTCTGAATATTTTGAGGAAGTGATGCTGGCTTTGTTCCTATGGTGTCTCATGGGGGACAAACATCAGTAACTGCTACATCAAACCACACCCCCTGAAACTTGAAACAAATTTTTTCTTATTGAGCAACAGAAAAAAAAACATGCAGAATTGGTGCGTTCAGGAAAAAGCTCACAACCCACGTGGGATCCTTTGTCTTTCCTACAATGCTGTGAGGGCTGACTGATCATAGGGAATGTTAACACGTTTCAGATGGATGATAGAGCGGCATGTTCTGTTCGACCTCTGTCACTTGCAAATATATGATTGGCTCCCGGGTGGCGCAGTGGTCTAGGGCACTGCATCGCAGTGCTAGCTGCGCCACCAGAGTCTCTGGGTTCGCGCCCAGGCTCTGTCGCAGCCGGCCGCAACCGGGAGATCCGTGGGGCGACGCACAATTGGCATAGCGTCGTCCGGGTTAGGGAGGGTTTGGCCGGTAGGGAGGGTTTGGCCGGTAGGGATATCCTTGTCTCAGTATGTAAAAAAATAAATATATATATATATAAAAATAAAAAATGTAATAAAAAAAATGTATGCACTCTACTGTAAGTCGCTCTGGATAAGAGCGTCTGCTAAATGACTAAAATGTAAAATGTAAATGTAATGGTTGTCACATCTTCTGGATACGGGCCACAATCAACTGTGGCAGTGCTCCCACTTTCAACTTGTCTGTTTTTACTTTTCAAACAGTCCAGAAAGTTGAATGATTGAATGTTGTTGTTGTTGTAAGACATGGATGTGATATCAACGTATAATTCAAACCATAGGAATGAGCGTAATACTTAGACATCGAAACACTCTTGCAAAAGTTATATTACTGATTGAAATTGCTTATGAAACTAAATAGTGATAGAATTACATTGGACACAGATTAGTAATGGTCCTTACTGTAGGATGCAGATGCTTCCAGAATTCAAAGAGCAGTGTGGTGGTCGTGTTATGACTGTTTGTGGAGGTGACAGTGACCAGTGCTCTCACAGCCCCCTGTCATCCATCCACTGCAGTGCACTGGCCTGTCAACACACAGTCTCCACCATTCATCATACCTGTCATCTATCTGTTTGCTTTGGAATGCCATTTCCTGTATTATAGACGGGTTGGTTGTTTAACAACACAACCGACTCCTGCGCAACTTTGGGGCAAAACGGACGGKGTTGGCTTAGATTGTTGACAACATGTAAACTATATTTAGTCTCCAATGTTTTTAAAAACATCAATACACTTGTTGTCTCTCAAATACGTCGTTACAGTTGTTGGTTAGCTAGCTAGTGAATTTTAGCCATGTTAGCATTTACATGAAATCAGTTAATAAAACACCTCAAAACAAGACATGGCATCAAGAACAAGATGAAACTGTCTGAAGCGAGTCACTTACGATTCCTGACATGGAAGTTTATTGTCATTGTTGGTAGCTATCTAGCGATGCAGAATCAACTCTTGCGCATCGTTTTCGTGACGTTGTCAGCTAACCAATTTATATCATACATCAACGTGGCCATCAGAGTTCTTGTTTTGTTTATGTGATCCTACGTAGGCCATTTATATAATGGCTTACATACTGCAAATATCTACCTATACAGTCTTATCTATAGCACACCAGGCTTCACCTTGTGTTGAAGTGTACACTTGTCTCTAAAGATGTGGACATAACAGGGAGATATTTAGAGTGAAATCATAGATATATGGCAGCAGTGTTTTGGCATCTGTGAGTGTCTCTCTGACAACATGACTGTTTGTGGGTCACTCCTGCTATCTGGGCTTTGGAGTAGCTTTTTCTTGTCAGAGAGATTGTCAGTCTTTTCCATCTGCAGATTTTCAGTATTTTGTATCCTGTGATTTAACAGTCATTGCTAATAGGAAATAGAAAGTAAAGTGGTTGCACACACATGCTTCCTTTGTCAAAGCTCACAGAATCAATGATCAACTTCCTGATGTTTGCTCTTAAAGGGGCAATCTACAGTTTTGGTAAACAGCTGAGGGAGGGGGGAAATGTAACCACTCTGAAATTCATAGACAGCGTTCTGGATGCAACGACTGACCATCCATGGGATAACAAATGACACTTTTAACCATGTTTTGAGACTATGAAGTGTTTGACTACAATTACATTGTTTACAAACAATGGAGTACAACATGCTTACAGTTTCAAAACAATTATAGTAGCAATAGAGGATTGCCCCTTTAAGAGCCAGGAATGCTTAATGCTGTATAGGGGTACATGACGCTCTAAGCCACAGCAATTGCTTCTATTCTGTTGAATTGAGAAACTGGATATTGGGCGTTGTAGTATGTGCTTTCATTCTCACACGATACGGGTAGATTATAACATTCAGTGATCATCATTTGACAATGTCGCGGGAAGCAATATTGTCCAGTTTTGGGGTGATTACATTTTCTAATTCTGCTGCTGACCTTGGGAAATGCTACTGAAGGAGCTCAGAATCAATTTCTTGCCAGGGAAGGGAAATAGTTTCTGCTAAACACTGAAACGCTGGTACATAACAGTAGACTCAAGATAAGGCAGGGGAAACATGGATTCATCTGAATTAAGAGACACCGTAGGACTAGAGCTCGAGGTGAAACTCAGAATGTTAATCTCCATTCTCTGGTATTTACATTAAGTAAAGACAGAATCAAAATAAATGGTTCTGAACACTTCAATGTTACGCTGTACATGTTTGTGTAAATAATAAATGCAGATTATTTCTCAACATAATATCTTTCATTGTTTTTAGTAATGAGCTGTATGAGCAAATTCTGATTTGTATCATTTGTATCGCCTTCTGTACACCTAGAAAAAAGAGTTCCAAAAGAGTTCTTCGGCTGTCCCCATAGGAGAACCATTTTTGGTTCCTTCTAGGTAGAACCCTTTTTGGTTCCAGGTAGAACTCTTTTGGGTTCCATGTAGAATTCTCTTTGTAAAGGGTTCTACATGGAACCCTAAAGGGTTCTACCTGGAACCAAAGGGTTCTACCTGGAACAAAAAGGGTTCTTCAACGGGTTCTCCTATGTGGATGGCCGAATAACCCTTTTAGGTTCTAGATAGCACCTTTTCTCTAAGAGTGTACTGTTATTCTGGAAGTTATTTTCAATGTTAATTAATGGTCCCATTCTGGCTCTGGTAGCCATGACAGGCATTTGTTGAAGTGCTGTGGACTGTGGAGATTGTTGACCTTGAACTCAACCAACTGTCATCTTGTATAGAGGGGCTGTGGAACCGATGAGAGGACAATTGAAGAGAGTGAGGGTGTCAAACATGATAATTACATATTGATGAGGTTCAAGTGAGGGGGCCATACTCATAGCATAGGTATAAAGCAATACACCATTTCAGTGAAGAAGTTATTGAAAACATTGCCCCTTTAAGTAGTCTGTTCTTTTGAAAATGTACAGTAGGACCTTGTTACAGGTGTTTTCTCCTTGCCACAGATTTGTATTCCAGAGATCATTATTATCGGGTGTTTTATGATGATCCCCATCATGATAAGATGTGTATTGTGCTAACTATTACCAATTCACAGTATGAAGTTAATGAGAACTCTGATGAAATGGCTTATGCTGTAATGTTGTCCTCTAACCAAGGCGATGTGGTGAGTGCCTTCAGTGTTCTCTGATGTAACAGTGCTGTGAACTTTCCATTTCCTCTAACAGTATGGTGCATTCCATTTGCATACAATTGACAAGGACACCTGGAGAGTTTAACCCACAATCTGTGTGTGTGTGTGGTTGTGTGTGTGTGTGTGTTGGTGTGTGTGTGTGTGTGTGTGTTGGTGTGTGTGTGTGTGTGTGTGTGGTGTGTGTGTGTGTGTGTGTGTGTGTGTGGTGTGTGTGTGTTGTGTGTGGTGCGTGCGTTGAATCACAAAGCAGCTAACACATTGAGATTAGACAATGGGCAACACGCACTGAAATTACATTACATACATTATCAATGGCTCACATGTACACATTTAATGAATGTCCGTAGGTTAAGGACCCCCACAAACGCAGCAAATTGAAACATGCAATTTATCATGTCACATTTCAGGCTATAAGTTGTGAGAAAATGCTTGCAAGGTCGGAATCAGACTCACTGTCATACACTGTTAACCCCTCTATATCCCTCTTATTCCCTTCTCTTATCCCTCTATATCTCCCCTCGTGTTCCCCTCTATATCACTCTCTTGTCCTCCCTTGTATCTTTTTATATATCCCCGCTCTGGTATCCCTCTCTGGTATCCCCTCCATATTCCCCTCTTATCCCTTCTATACTCCTCTCTATATCCCTCTATATCCCTCTGATCCCCCCATATTCACTCTCTGTGTCCCCCTCATATCTTCCTATATATCCTCTCTTGTATCCCCTCTATACCCCTCTATATCTGCCTCTATTTCCCTCTCTGTTCTCTCTATATCTCCTTCTAATCCCTCTCTATATCCCCCCTATATCTACCTATATCCCTCATCTATACCCCTCTATATCTACCTCTATATCCTCTCTGTATCTTCCTCTGTATCCCCTCTATATCCCCTCTATATCCCGCCTCATATGTCCCTCTTTGTATCCCTCTCTATATCCTCTATATCCCTCTGTATCCCTTCTGTACTTCCTATATATCCTCTCTGTATCTCTATATTCTTTCTATATCTACTCTATATCCTCTCTATTTCCCCTCTATATCTACCTCTATATCCCTCTCTATATCCCCTCTATATCCCGCTCATATGTCCTCTTTTGTATCCCTTCTGTATCCCTTTCTGTATCCCCTCTATATCCCCTCTGTATTCCTCTGTATCCCTCTCTATTACTTCTGTATCCTCCATATCTTCCTCTATATCCCTCTCTGTATCCCCCTCATATCTTCTCTTATATCCTCTGTATCCCCTATTATCTCCTCTTAATCACCTCTATCCCTTCGTACCCCCTCTGTATCCCCTCTCTATATCCCTCTCTGTATCCCCTCCATAATCTTCCTCTATATCCCTCTCTGTATCCCCCTCATATCTTCCTCTATATCCCTCTCTGTATATCCTTCCGTACCCCCTCTGTATCCCCCTCTATATTCCCCTCTGTATCCCCCTCCATATCTTCCTATGTATCCCCTCTGTATCCCTCTCTGTATCCCCCTCTGTATCCCCTCTATATCCCCTCTAATCCCTCTGTATCCCCTCCATATCCCTCTGTATCCCCTCTGTATCCCTCTCTGTATCCCCTCTGTAACAACCCTCTATATCCCCCTCTGTTATCCCCCTCATATTCTTCATGTATCCCTCTCTGTATCCCCCTCTATATCCCCTCTATATCCACTCCTGTATCCCTCTGTATCCTCTCATATCCCCTCTGATATTCCCACTTGTTCCCCTCATATCTTCCTCTGTATCCCTCTCTGTATCCCCCTTATTCTCTTATTCCCTCTGTATCCCCCTCGTATCCCCCTTATTATCCCCTTATATTCCCCTCCTGTATCCCACACTTCCTATTTTCCTCTTATATCCTCTCTGTATCCCCCGTCCATATCTTCCTCTGTATCCCTCTCTATATCTACCTCATCATCTACCTCTATCCCCCTTTCGTACCCTCTGTACCCTCTCTATATCCCTCTGTATCCCCTCCTATCTTCTCTCATATCCCTCTCTTATCCCCTCCATTTCTCCTCTATATCCCTCTCTGTAATATCCCTCACTGTATCCCCTCTGCTTCCCTTTCTTATTCCCCTCTGTATCCCCCTCTATATCCCCCTCTATATCCTCCTCTCTATCTCTCTCTATATCCTCCTCAAGAGGCTTGGGTCAGCTCAATCTAAAGCTGGGGCAATTTAAAGTAAATGCGATCTCTGGAGAGCTCTGTCTGCCGGCCCGTCCTTTCCACCACGCCTGCTAGCCCTAACAGTCCACACTATTGCCTAATGCTTTTACTGTTCACTGTGTGAATCTTCTGCTCGCTGGGCAGGATTTCGCAGAGTAGACTGCTGCATTGTTTGAAAGGTGTTCCAGTAGTTTATCGAGGAACAATTGTCTAATTTCAACCAACTGGCAGTTTCTGGTTGCCTGTCAGCTCAGCTTTGCGATTTTTCACAGAGACATCAGTATTTGAAAGACAGGCCTAACCCCTCTCTTGGCTGGTGAGGCTGATCTTACAATAGACTTCCCTGTACAATAAAACCTGGCATAGTCTGATAAACAATGACATGGCTTGAAACTGAATTGAATTGCCTTTTACTGAGGTATACATTTCTATACCTTGTTTTATATGAAAGTTTCCTCAACCAGCAATGATTGTTGCTTAAAAAATAGATCTAAAACAGTGGATGCTGAGGGGAGGACGGCTCATAATAATGTCTGGAACAGAGCAATGGAATGGCATCAAACACCTGGAAACCATGTGCTTGATGTATTTGATACCATTCCACTTATTCCGCCCCAGCCATTTCCACAAACCTGTCCTCCCCAATTAAGGTGCCACCAACCTCCTGTGATATAAAACTATAGTGATTTCTGACTTCACTCACCATTGTCACTACAGAAAACTTTAATATACAGTATACAGACCAGGGAATTCCACATTCTGTTATAGACTTCAGAAGCCCGTATTATGTTACAGACAGAATGACATGACAGACCAATCAGAACTCATCTCTCTGCATTTCCAACCCCTCCATTATCTCAGCCAATCATGGGTAGCCAGAAAGGATTTTGTCTTTCTCTCTATATACAGTAGCTCTGTGCTTTCTCCTTGGCTAAACTAGGCTCGTAATTTACATTTGTATTAATATTTACAGATTTCATACGAGTTTGTAATTAATGCACATTAAATGCTTTTTGTTATTGCCCTACTGTGAAAGAGGAACTATCGTCAAAAACCCACATTAAGGAATTTAGATACATGATTATGCTGACGAATACATTTACTGGTTTCTACAGAACAGTGGATCCCACTCATCTGTGTACAGTCTGGCCATAGTGGCTATACACATTCTATTTCAGCTGGTCAAACGTGTTTGTTTGTGCCCTCCACCCACTTTAAATGCTTTTTCAGGGGATGAGAGAGGCTTTCCCTCCACTGTTAGGATGCACCCAAAGCATCCATGTTTGACTCTGTCCACTCTGCCAGTGTACTCTGTTGAGGCCTGGTGGACACCAATACACCAGGGGAGAAAGTCTGGGTCCAAAGGCACACCGTTCATGGGCTCCAGTAAGCCCGGGATTACAGTGGAATCTCAAACATCCAGCGGGGAATTAGCTCTGATAATATGTAGGACAAAGCCCAAGATTTCCTAACAAATCTCTAATCCTGGGCATGGAGGAGAGATATGCCTCACAGCACCCATAGGTGTGCACAGGGAAGACATTTTGCTGGGGTTAATCCAACCGGTACGGTAGCTGGTAGAATACTCAGGTGAATATTGAATGGAAATGTAGATTGTTTTGGTTGTATAGCTTTGCAGAGCTTACAGACTTCCTTTAGTGGTAGAGCAGTATTTTAACAGTGTCATATGATATAGCACTGTATGGTTCTGGAGGTTATATGCAAATGTCATAGGCAACATGCACTAGCTATGCACACATAGGGTCTTTACCTGGACAGAAACCTGTAAATTAGTGCACAAACATTTCAGACCAATTTTGCTGTAAACAAAGTTTAGAGTTTCTCGTCAGTTATCGTCAATCTGGAGATTGACAAAGTGCATCTGTATATTTTCCTCTCCAGACACTTCACCTACTCCCTTCCTTTTGACTGGAATGTCTTTCATCCGTCTCATAAACACATCCTAAGCCTCCCTCTCTTTTGACTGGAATGTCTTTCATTCCGTCTCATAAACACACCTAAGCCTCCCTATCTTTTGACTGGAATGCTGTCCTCCGTCTCATCAAAACAATTCTAAGCCTCCCTTCTTTGACTGGAATGTCTGTCCTCCGTCTCATAAACACATCCTAGCCTCCCTCTCTTTTGACTGGAATGTCTGTCCCTCCGTCTCATCAACACATCTAAGCCTCCCTCTTTTGACTGGAATGTCTGTCCTCCGTCTCATAAACACATTCTAAGCCTCCCTCTCTTTTGACTGGAATGTCTTCCTCCGTCTCAAACACATTCAAGCCTCCCTCTCTTTGACTGGAATGTCTGTCTCCGTCTCATAAACACATCCTAAGCCTCCTCTCTTTCGACTGGAATGTCTGTCCTCCCGTCTCAAAACACATCCTAAGCTCCCTCTTCTTTGACTGGAATGTCTGTCATCCGTCTCATAAACACATTCCTAAGCCTCCCTCTCTTTCGACTGGAATGTCTGTCCTCCGTTCAAAACACATTCTAAGCCTCCCTCTCTTTGACTGGAATGTCTGGTCCTCCGTCTCATAAACACATCCTAAGCCTCCCTCTCTTTTGACTGGAATGTCTGTCCTCCGTCTCATCAACACAATCCTAAGCCTCCCTCTCTTTTGACTGGAATGTCTGTCCTCCGTCTCATAAACACATTCTAAGCCTCCCTCTCTTTTGACTGGAATGTCTTTTCCTCCGTCTCATAAACACATCCTAAGCCTCCCTCTCTTTGACTGGAATGTCTGTCCTCCGTTCATAAACACATCCTTAAGCCTCCCTCTCTTTCGACTGGAATGTCTGTCCTCCGTCTCATAAACACATCCTAAGCCTCCCTCTCTTTCGACTGGAATGTCTGTCCTCCGTCTCATAAACACATTCTAAGCCCCCTCTCTTCGACTGGAATGTCTGTCCTCCGTCTCATAAACACATCCTAAGCCTCCCTCTCTTTGACTGGAATGTCTGTCCTCCGTCTCATAAACACATCCTAAGCCTCCCTCTCTTTTGACTGGAATGTCTGTCCTCCGTCTCATAAACACATCCTAAGCCTCCCTCTCTTTTGACTGGAATGTCTGTCCTCCGTTCCATGAACACATCCTAAGCCTCCCTCTCTTTCGACTGGAATGTCTTTCATCCGTCTCATAAAACACATTCTAAGCGTTTCTCTCTGGCTTTTTGACTATCTGTCTTTTTTCCCCTGAAGGCTTCATTTCACTGAGATAGTCAGGGGAGGGTTGGGAGGAAGGGATGAAGGCAGGGGCATGCCAGCCTGTCCTTAACTTTCATCTGAATACTCGACTGCTTCAGAAGAAATTGTTGCAGCCTCTCTCACAGCCAAACTCAACCTTTATTGCCTCCCATACACATCCCAGTGAAGAGGAGGAAACCTGGAGTGTCCAGGCAGGTTTTGACCACATCTCCTACAATCTGCTCACATCTTGACATTTCTAAAGCACATTACAATAATGAACTGCTGCTTAGTAGAGCTCTCTTCAAAGAAAATCCCAAGTGTTTGTGCTTTGTCACCTCGTGACGACATCACTATGCTAATGTCCAGGGAGCTCGAGACACTTTTGCAAGAACTGTGCACAACGATAACTGTTGTGTGGCTGACAGTGTGTGCTGAGGTCAGTGTCCTAGGCTTTTGTAAGGCAGTGAAGGTTCACTTTGTGAGTTTTTGTTGTTCATGGTTTTGGCTTGTTCCCAGAGGGATTGTTCTGAATGTCTCTGTCTCTAATAGTAGGATAAAATTGTTCCCATATAAGATTCAGGATATATCCCTCCAGCTCCTAAAGTCCTAACACAATAAAGCCACATTATGCTCAGAGCTTCTTTAATCATGAGGGTCCCCTCATCAATCTGTTTTCAATAACAGCCCTTGGCGGCCATGTTTTTCCTATGCAAATTATCCCTGTTATCCAAAGCCTTGTTGACAGTAATCTGCCCCTAATTTGCTCTGTGGATTCCTCCGTCCTGTGCCGCAGAGAGACACAAAGAAAGGTGACAGTCAACACACACACACACACACACACACACACACACACACACACACACACACACACACACACACACACACACACACACACACCACACACACACACACACACACACACACACACACACACACACACTGGTCTGGGTGACAGCCTGGACTTTCTCCCCTGAACACTAGACAATCTCTCCAAGGCAGCTATTGTCCCATGGTACAGTAGGAATGTGAGAGTCCTTAACAAAAGCATTTCCAGGACAGTCAAACATTTCATTCCACTGAAAGTGCACAGTTCCTCACTCTCATACTCACCTATTTAATGTAGCAATAACGTTGAGAGTGAACATAGTCTATAATACAGTTCATACACATTATAATGTGGTTCTGTTTTTTGTTTATCAGATAATAATCAGTGGAAGGAATTGCCTACAGTGGCAAGAAAAAGTATGTGAACCCTTTGGAAATACCTGGATTTCTGCATAAATTGGTCATCAAATGTGATCTGATCTTCATCTAGGTCAACACAATACACAAACAGTGTGCTTAAACTAATAACACACTAATTATTCTATTTTCTTGTCTATATTGAATACATCGTTTAAACATTCACGGTGTAGGTTGGAAAAAGTATGTGAGCCCCGAGGCTAATGACGTCTCCAAGTGTATTTTCATATTGTCTTAGAAAATTAGACAAAGTACAAACCTTAACTATCAAGTCTAATTTAAGAATTCTTCTCACTTCAGTGTTGTTCTTTCTATGTGTGTGTCTGCCTGCTTGTATCCCTAGGTCAACCTCAGACTGTTATTGTGAAAGGGATATGCTGACGATTGAGTAGACTTGTTTCAGAAAGCACTGGTGAAGTGGACTGGAGTAAGATATCACTGACTAGAGACATGGGAAAGTGGGTGTAAGGTGTGTGTGTGTGTGTGTGTGTGTGTGTGTGTGTGTGTGTAGGGATGTTGAGAGGGAGGATTTGAGAGAAGCACACACTTCTTAAACGTGTGTCAGTGCTGTCTGGGTAATGTATAGAGTGAGGATAGGAGAACGAGGAGAGAGAGCACTGGCCTTCATACAACCCCTAAGCTACCATCTCACTAACAGCTAATGATGACTTTCCAAAATGATAGAACATTTGTCTTGCATTTTAATGAGGTTAAATTGACACCGGTTGGGGATTTTGGTGACTTGCGTTAGCTGCAAGTCTTGAACTCATTCTCAGAATGTCTAAAACCGTTACCTAAAGACTCCAGCTATATCACCTCCTGTTCAGGACACATTCATGCTGAAATTACAATATTTGCAGGGACGACTATCTCTCAACACACTCCTCTCTGTCACGTCTGATGTCTGATGCCTTTGATAGCACACTTTGTACTGGGATTCAATCTGACATCAAGGCTCAGAGACTCAGACAGGCTCTCCATGGTCCATGTATCCTTTACTCCTTTGTTATGGTAGTGGTGAGTGGAGGGTCAAATATTTCACCCATAATACAGATGTAGGATCCTAATTTGAGCACATTTGCTACAGCAGCACAATAATCCTGCAGCAACAGGAAATGTGAATTATTATTTGGATAATAATTAATGTACATGTTTGTAGAAGGTCGATACTTTTTTTGTAAGGGTCAATCAAGTATGACATTTCAAAGTGGAAATAACTAACTTCTGAATTCTTTTAAATCTCAAATACACTACAAGTTTTACATTTTATGCAACAGGGTGATCAAATTAAGATCCTACATCTGTCCTCTCTTTTAGTTGGCTGCTCTTGAAATACTTGAAGATGGCCTATAGAGCGGCCATTTGTACTGTATGTATTGTATTGTTGTTTTAAAGAAAACAAATATATAAATATTTAAATTCAAAATAAATTAAAAAGACGGCCTATAGATGACTTACAGATATTATTTGCTAATATCAACAGGACTTGCCACCAATCAAGTGTGTATTATTTATAGGTGTCGCTTCTCTCTTTGATAAAGCACTATTCAACTGCTAAATAGAACCTGATTTCTCTGTTTTTGTAAACACCTGATTTTGATGTCGGAAGAGAAGGTCATGTTATTGATTATCCATATTTAGAATTCATTAGAATTGAAGACAACTAATAAATGTATCCCATTCAACAGTCTTGAAGCTCCCTGAATTTGGAATGAACTTTTTGGTGAAAGAGTGTTGATGCAGGGTGTCTGTCTGTTGGCCTCACTGAAGGTGAAGCTGAAATCCTGTCAGAAAATCAGTTGTAAAGATCGGAGCAGGAGGAAGCTCTCTTTATTATGGTAACGGACACAAGACGTTCTATCTCTTTTCTTATTAGGGTATTATTGGACTCCACACATCGTTTGTTACAATATATTCTTGAGGAAGCTTGCAATATCAAAACTCTTTTTGGTAGTAGCTGCAGCTCTGTCCTCCTATCAACTAGCCATAAAAGACCCCGATCTCCAATGATTAAAATAAATATCTTGCCTGACAATGAGTAACAACTATGGTGGAGAAACAGATCAGCGATTTGATTAGATATCTAAACTGGGCGGTCATTATAAGCCGAAGGATTGTCTTTGCAATGAGATAAACATTCTGAATATGTATCACACAGCCCAGAAGGTAATTCATAAAAATGCTTTGGTATGTTAAGAATGTATTATAATAACCTCTTCCCTGAACGCCAGCTGAATGATAAGATGCACACAACACCTTGACTTTGTTCTCTTGACTGTGGCCATGGCTTAGAATGARTAGCCAAACAGAACACAGTCAGTTTCCTCTGTAACTAGAAGTAGCTTATGAATCAGTGTGTGAACATCTGAACCCCTTAGGGGGGATGGATGGTTGGGCATTTCAACAAAACAAAACGATTTACAAAATGTGGATATAGATTGTGTTCCGTCCTAATTATTATCTTGTATAATTGTATAATTGAAAGAAGGGCCTAAGGTTTTGATGGAGAGGGATTTGATTCAGTTCAGGTTGAGGAACTTTCTATGAAGATGAAAGAGCAGGTAGCTAAACCCTCATGCTTGATGTCGAAGAGATACTATTATTATTATTATTATTATACTATTATAGATACTAATGAACAGCACAACAACAAACGACCAAAGGATTTTGATCTTAGCGCTGTAGCATGTTAGCAATCAATGAACAACGTGCGTGTTACTGTAGCCCTAAGGAAGGTTCTGCTCGGGTTCAGGCTCAGGTTCTCTACCGTCACATTCATTAATGTAGTTCAGTGTTCCAATCTAGAGAAGACGAGATCATTACCATTGAGTGGCTTAGGTGGTTATTACTGTCCTAACAGGCTGAATCACACATTTACATTTTACATTTAGCCATCTCTGATGGCGGTAGCTACAGCACCTGAGACCTGAATGTACAGTACGTGGATGGTATGGTAATGCCTTCACCAGCAGTTTTACACTGGGGTAACACAAATTAAAGCATGTCTCTACAGTTAGGCTACATGTATTTTACATGTTTCTATAGATAAAAGCATATTTCTTTAAAAAGAAAAAGAAAGTGCTACAAAAAACGGTGAAAGAAAGTGTCAACCAGATAAGCCTATGACCAAAACCAGATAGAATCTTTACTGCGTCTCGTCCTACATTTTTATAAAAGTCAGATCCAAGCTTGGCTTATACCTGCATGCATATATTTCAACTCAAGCACAACTAGTGTGTGTTGAGTGTGACAAGTCACTGTGTCTAGCACACCACCCCGGACGATCACTGGGGTCAACATCCCTCCCAGTCAGATGATTCCCTGCCAGCCTGCCTGGCCTGGCTGAGTAAAGTCAACTCAACTGAAGGTCAAAGCAAATAACCAGACTCTCAGTTCCCCTCAACTCTCCCCCAACCTCCAGGGGAATAGGAGGGAGGCTGTTCTGGTGTATAACCATTAGAATATGGATGGAACATGCTAGCTGGGTATTTGAATTGTCAAATTGCACCTGAGTGCATGTTTGAAATGTACATTGCTGGGTCAAAAAATGCTTTGAAAACTGACCGAAACTTTCACAACTTTAAAGACAAATATGGGGACACAGTATGTGTATTTCTATTCGTGGTCATGTTAAATTGTTTGAAGTATGTTGAAAACATATGTCAAAGTTTTAAGGAACAAAACATCATCTTAAAAGTATCTGTCTTCTGCAAACTTTCTCCTCATCATTATGCAGAAATGTGTTTTCAGTCATATCTAACATCACAGCACTATGATACCGTATCTGTTTTCAGTCATATCTAACATCACAGCACTATGATACCGGTAATCTGTTTTCAGTATATCTCACTCACAGCACTATGATACGTATCTGTTTTCAGTCATATCTAACATCACAGCACTATGATACCGTATCTGTTTTCAGTCATATCTAACATCACAGCACTATGATAGCCGTATCTGTTTTCAGTCATATCTAACATCAACAGCACATGATACCGTATCTGTTTTCAGTCATATCTAACATCACAGCCACTGTGATACCGTATCTGCAATGTTCTTTTTATTTTGGCTAATAAATGGAGAGTCATAGGCCAAGCTAATAAATGGAGTCATAAGGCCAAGCTAATAAATTTGGAGTCATAGCCAAGCTAATAAATGGATTCATAGGCCAAGCAATAAATGGAGTCATAGGCCAAGCTTAATAAATGGATCATAGGCCAAGCTAATAAATGAGGTCATAGGCCAAGCTAATAAATGGAGTCATAGGCCAAGCTAATAAATGAGATCATAGGCCAAGCTAATAAATGGAGTTCATGGCCAAGCTAATAAATGGAGTCATAGGCCAAACTAATAAATGGAGTCATAGGCCAAGCTAATAAAGCTGCTTCGATGACACAGATCATGAATGCTGGTCTGATGACAACAGATCACAGACAACACTGCATGTCTGTTTAGACGTATAGAGAAATACCATTGAATTGAGCAGGCGACGAAGACAGAAAGACAGCACAGACAGAGACAGACAGAAGACAGAAGAAGAACAGACAGAAGACAGACAGACAGACAGACGACAGGACAGAACGACAGACAGACAGACAGACAGACAGCAACAGACAACAACAGACAGACAGAAAGACAACAGACAGACAGACAGACAGACAGACAGACAGACAGCAGACAGACAGACAGACAGGACAGACAGACAGACAGACAGACAGACAACAGACAGACAGAACAGACAGACAGACAGACTAACAGACAGACAGACAGACAGAAACAGACCAGCAGACAGACAGAACAGACAGACAACAAGACAGCAACAGACAGACAGACACAGACAGACAGACAGACAGACAGACAGACAGACAGACAGACAGACAGACAGACAGACAGAAGACAACAAGACAGACGACAACAGACAGCACAGACAGACAGACAGCAGACAGACAGACAGACAGACAGACAGACAACACAAGACAGACAGAAGACAGAACAGACAGACAGACAGACAGACAGACAGACAGACAGGACAGACAGACAGACAGACAGACAACAGACAGACAGACAGACAGACAGACAGACAACAGACAGACAGACAGACAGACAACTGGAGCTGATCATAGTCTCCTCCTCTAAACTAAAAGTGAACAGTTTGTTTGCAGAAGTATTACCATCTGTATAGCCGCTTGTGCTCGGCTAATTAGAGATTAGTCCACTTAATTTACAATGTCACAGAAATAAACCAGTGTCTACATAAACTCAGCAAAAAAGAAACGTACTCTCTGTCAACCGCGTTTATTTTCAGCAAACTTAACATGTGTAAATATTTGTATGAACATAACAAGATTCAACAACTGAGACATAAACTGAACAAGTTCCACAGACATGTGACTAACAGAAATGAAATAATGTGTTCCTGAACAAAGAGGGTCAAAATCAAAAGTAACAGTCAGTATCTGTGTGGCCACCAGCTGCATTAAGTACTGCAGTGCATCTCCTCCTCATGGACTGACCAGATTTGCCAGTTCTTGCTGTGAGATGTTACCCCACAATCACCAAGGCACCTGCAAGTTCCCTGACATTTCTGTGGGAATGGCCCGACCCTCACCCTCCGATCCAACAGTCCCAGACGTGCTCAATGGATTGAGATCCGGCTCTTCGCTGGCCATGGCAGAACACTGACATTCCTGCCTTGCAGGAAATCACGCACAGAAACGAGCAGTATGGCTGTGGCATTGTCATGCTGGAAGGTCATGTCAGGATGAGCCTGCAGGAAGCGTACCACATGAGGAGGAGATGTCTTCCATGTAACACACAGCGTTGAGATTGCCTGCAATGACAACCAGCTCAGTCGATGAGTGCTGTTGACACACCGGCCCCAGACCATGACGGACCCTCCACCTCCAAATCGATCCCGCTCCAGAGTACAGGCCTCGGTGTAACGCTCATCCCATCGACGATAAACGCAAATCCGACCATCACCCCTGGTGAGACCAAAGCGCGACTTGTCAGTGAAGAGCACTTTTTGCCAKTCCTGTCTGGTCCAGCGATGGTGTGTTTGTGCCCATAGGCGACGTTATTGCCGGTGATGTCTGCTGAGGACCTGCCTTACAACAGGCCTACAAGCCCTCAGTCCAGCCTCTTTCGGCCTATTGCTGGCAGTCTGAGCACTGATGGAGGGATTGCGCGTTCCTGGTATAACTCRGGCAGTTGTTGTTGCCATCCTGTACCTGTCCCGCAGGTGTGATGTTCGGATGTACCGATCCTGTGCAGGTGTTGTTACACGTGGTCTGCCACTGCGAGGATGATCAGCTGTACGTCCTGTCTCCTTGTAGCGCTGTCTTAGGAGTCTCACAGTACAGATATTGCAATTTATTGCCCTGGCCACATCTGCAGTCCTCATGCCTCCTTGCAGCATGTCTAAGGCACGCTCACGCAGATGAGCAGGGACCCTGGGCATCTTTCTTTTGKTTTTTTTCAGAGTCAGTAGAAAGGCCTCTTTAGTGTCCTAAGTGTTCATAACTGTGACCTTAATTGCCTAACATCTGTAAGCTGTTAGTGTCTTAACGACCGTTCCACAGGTGCATGTTCATTAAGCATGGGAAACAGTGTTTAACCCCTTTACAATGAAGATCTGTGAAGTCATTTAGATTTTTACAAATTATCTTTGAAAGGCAGGGTCCTGAAAAAGGGACGTTTCTTTTTTTGCTGAGTTTATTTGAAAATATTGTCTTTCAATGATCTGTGGTTAAAAATATAAGAAAAAAGTTCCTAAAAAAGCGCTTCTCTGTGACATCGCGTAGTATAATTAAAAGTAAAAATATCAGTGATTTCCAAAACCTAGCCTGAGGGAGGATATTTTCTTGCTCCCTACGTCACTGCAAATCTCATCGTGTTTGAACATCACTTTGGGTAGCCTTGGTATTCATTATACAGTGCATTCGGGAAGTATTCAGACCCCTTCCCTTTCTCCACATTTTCTTACATTACAGCCGTATTCTAAAATGGATTAAACAAAAACATCTCCACACAATACCCCATAATGACAAGGCGAAAAAACATTTTTTTTWAAWTTAGCAACGTTAGTAAAAATTAAAAACCRAAATACATTATTTACATAAGTATTCAGACCCTTTGCTATGAGAGTCAACATTTTGTCTCAAGTGCATCCTGTTTCCATTACTCATCCTTGAGATGTTTCTACAACTTGATTGGAGTCCACCTGTGATTAATTCAATTGATTGGACATGATTTGCAAAGGCACATGTCAGAGCAAAAACAAAGCCATGAGGTTGAAGGAATTGTCCGTAGAGCCCCGAGACAGGTTTGGGTTGAGGCACAGATCTGGGGAAGGGTACCAAAACATTTCTGCAGCATTGAAGGTCCCCAAGAACACAGTGGCCTCCATTTTTCTTAAATAGAAGATGTTTGGAAGTTTGGAACCACCAAGACTCTTCCTAGAGCTGGCTGCCAAAAGGCACCTAAAGGACTGTCAGACCATGAGAAAGAAGATTCTCTGGTCTGATGAAACAAAGATTGAACTTTTTGGCCTGAATGCCAAGCGTCACATCCGGAGGGAACCTGGCATCATCAATAAGGTGAAGCATGGCTCCTGAGTGGCGCAGCGGTCTAGCATCTCAGTGCTAGAGGCGTCACCACAGACCCTGGTTCAATTCCAGGCTGTATCACACCCGGCCGTGATTGGGAGTCCCTTAGGGCAGTGCACTATGGCCCAGCATTGTCTTGGTTARGGTTTGGTCAGGGTAAGCCGTCATTGGAAATAAGAATTTGTTCTTAACTGACTTGCCTAGTTAAATAAAAGCATCATGCTGTGGGGATGTTTTTCAGCGGCAGGAACTGGGAGATTAGTTAGGATCGTGGGAAAGATAAAGGGTGGCAAAGTAAAGAGAGGTCCTTGATGAAAACCTGCTCCAGAGCGCTAAGGACCTCAGACTTGGGYGAAGGTTCACCTTCCAACAGGACAATGACCCTAAGAACACAGCCAAGACAACAAAGGATTGGCTTTGGGACAAGTCTCYGAATGTCCTTGAGTGGCMCAGCCAGAGCGTGGACTTGAACCAGATCGAACATCTCTGGAGAGACCTGAAAATAGCTGTGCAGCGACGCTCCCCATCCAAGCTTGTGAGGATCTGCAGACAAGAATGGGAGAAACTCCCCAAATACAGGTGTTTTTGCTTTGTCATTATGGGGTAATGTGTGTCGATTGATAAGGGGGAAAAAACGATTTAATCAATTTTAGAATAAGGCTGTAACGTTTTAGAATAAGGCTGTAACGTCCACGTCATCAGCAGTTGTTGTTGGGGACTGCCTTGCTCAAGGGCAGAACGGCAGATTTTTCCACTTGCCCGCTTGGGGATTTGAACCAGCGACCTTTCGGTTACTGGCCCAACGCTCTTAACCCTAGGTCTCAGACAACTTTATACCATGTCCAGAGTGTCTGCTGGTAATTGTCATAGACATACTTTTACCTGTAGATCTATTCTTACTAATTTATTCCCCTGCTTTTAAAACCGAGCCAATACACTGAGATGATTAAATGTTCTGTGATTTACAGTATGTTTGACTCATGTAATCTCTTGTCAAGTAATACGTAATGTAAATTCTGACATATGGATGATTTATCACTTGGCCCACCATGAAAACATCCTCCAGCACCCAAACATGACAAATTACCCTTTTCTGATAAGCCAGAGTAAACTTACTCTTGATGCTTTTGCTGTTGTCGCAGTTATGTTATTGAAAGGCCATATTTAATCACCCTGTATTTTTCAACACAAGCCTTGTTGGTCAGCTCCTGTCTCATGTTGCTAGGCATTGATTAATGTGCAAGCCGCAGCACAGAGCTGTATGTGTATAAATGCTAGCCTCCGAAATGATTAGAGACCGTCTCAATTTATGAAGCAAATCGCTGATGTCACTCAATGACAACAGACGGTTTGATCATGGCATCTTTTCCGCATAGGATGCGCTGATTATCAAACATGAATTAAAGGGAGAAAAGTTAGTCACGGATARCGGTCTAGGTCAGACAGAGAACAGATTATATCAAAAATGATGTTTATGCATAAGATCTAACCTTGCACTCAGTCTCAAATGAAAACAAAAACCTAAACCAATGTTATGTAATAGTCCCATTTTCCTATTTAGTACAACAATAAATGTAAAGACACCCCACACACATGCAAACACCTTGCTGTCTTGCATCCCAGAGATGATGTACGGTCTTGTGCATCATATAAGAGAGTTGTCATTATAGTTCCACAGTATTTTGAAAATGCATCACACTGAACTGAAGGGCTGGGGTCAATTCAAATTGAAGGGAATCAATTCAGGAAGGGATTTGAATTTAACGTTAATGTTAAAATGTTAGTTTCTACTCAGTTTATTGAGGTAATTGAAAATAGATGCAGTTCTTTCAAGTTTTGAATTATTATTTAAGTTTACTCCCTGAACTGACTGCCTTCAATTCGAATTGACACTCAATATCCATATCCTTGGATGTTGCAATATTGAGCTGAGGGAGTATGGAATAATATGCATGTTGTATTGATTTTATTCATGTGTAATACATATATACACTGAACAAAAATATAAATGCAACATGCAACAATGTCAACAATTTTACTGAGTTACAGTTCATATAAGGAAATCAGTCAATTGAAATAAATTCATTATGCCCTAATCTATGGATTTCACATGAACTGGGCAGGGACGCAGCCATRGGAGGGCCTGGGAGGGCACAGGGCCAACCACTTGGGAGCCAGGCCCACCCACAGGGGAGCCAGGCCCAGCCAATCAGAATGTGTTTTTCCCCACAAAAGGGCTTTATTACAGACAGAAATACTCCTCAGTTTAATCAGCTATCCGGGTGGCTGGTCTCAGACGATCCCGCAGGTGAAGAAGCCAGATGTGGAGGTCCTGGGCTGGCATGGTTACACGTGGTCTGCGGTTGTGAGGCCAGTTGGACGTACTGCCAAATTCTCTAAAATGACGTTGGAAGCGGCTTATGGTAGAGAAATTAACATTCAATTCTTCTGCAACAGCTCTGGTGGACATTCCTGCAGTCAGTATGCCATTTGCATGCTCCCTCAAATCTTGAGACATCTGTGGCAATGCATATTTTAGAGTGACCTTTTATTGTTCCCAGCACAAGGTGCACCTGTGTAATTGCCATGCTGTTTAATCAGCTTTTTGATATGCCACACCTGTCAGGTGGATGGATTATCTTGGCAAAAGGAGAAATGCTCAATAACAGGGATGTCAAATGAGTACACAAAATTGGAGAGAAATACATTTTCTGTGTGTACGGAACATTTCTGGGATCAAAAAAAAATATATAATCTGGGATCTTTTATTTCAGCTCATGAAACACTTTACATGTTGCGTTTATATTTTTCTTCAGTATATAGATATTTCCTTCTAAGGCTCTAGACTTGCTGTACCATATTCAGTGTGTGTCATTAAACCCTGGTTTAGTGCTCCCAATCTGTATTGATGTATTTCATAGTCCCTCATTTCACTTACAGATGTAGGATCTTAATTTGAGCCAGTTTGCTACAGCAGGAAAATAATCCTGCAGCAAAAACAAATGTCAGTTATTATGTGGATTATAATTAATGGACATTTTTGTAGGGGTTGATACATTTTTCATAAGAGAAAATCAAGTCTGAAATTTCGAAGTGGAAATTACAAACTTCAGAAGCCTTTTTAAATCTCAACTACTGTAAGGACCGATGCTGGAGTCGAGAAGCAGGTACAGGGAGTCAAACATTTAACAAGGAAGAAGACAGGAACAGCGTCAGCACACGGGTAACAAAACAACATACGAACGTTAATGTGGAAGCGGGGAACAGAGCTGGGGGACAGACAGATATAGGGAAGGAAATAACAGGTGATTGAGTMCAGGTGAGTCCAAATGATCTCTGATGCGCGTGACGAGGGAAGCAGGTGTGCGTAATGATGGTGGCAGGAGTGCGTAATGCTGGGGAGYCCAGCGCCCTCGAGCGCCAGGGGGGAAGATAAGGAGCCGGAGTGACAACTACACTACAAGTTTTACATTTCCTRGAAAATTCTCCTGCAACAGGGTGCTCAAATTAAAATCCTAAATCTGTACAGCACAGTCGTAAGGCATACATTTCTCATACAGGGCATTCGGAAAGTATTCAGACCCCTTGATTTTTTTCTGCATTTTGTTACGTTACAGCCTTTTTCTAAAGGCTTATGACACAGTGGAAACAGGTTTTTTATTTTGCAAATTTATTATAGATAAACACAGAAATACCTTATTTACATAAGTATTCAGACCCTTTGTATGAGACTCAAAATTGAGATCAGGTCCATCCTGTTTCCATTGATCATCCTTGAGAAGTTTCTACAACTTGATTGGAGTCACCTGTGGTAAATTCTATTGATTGGACATGATTTGAAAAGGCACACACCTGTCCCATTAACAGTGCATGTCAGAGCAAAAACCAAGCCATGAGGTCAAAGGAATTGTCTTTAGAGCTCCGAGACTCGAGGCTGTAATCGCTCCCAAAGGTGCTTCAACAAAGTACTGAGTAAAGGGTCTGAATACTTATGTAAATGTGATATTTCAGTTTTACATTTTTAATACATTTGCCAAAAAATCTTTAAAAAAATATGTTTTTTGCTTTGTCATTATGGGGTATTGTGTGTAGATTGATGTGGGGGGAAAATGCATAATTTTTAGAATAAGACATTAACGTAGCAAAATGTCAAGTGGTCTGAATACTYCCCGAATGCACTGTATATGTGAGAGTCAAGATCTGTAGATGAGAAACACAGACGAATGTCATTGTTAATATCAAAGCAATAATCAATTTACAAATCGGTTCCTTGTTCTTCAAATATGCCACGTGACAGGCGATACTTAACTTGGAAAGTCAATGATATGTAAAGCTTTTCAACCAGCTCATATACTGTAATGTTACATACGTGTATCCTCTTAATTGGTGTGAAATCAAGCAACCTCTATCAACCCACACATAGGATTAGGGGAAGTTACAGTACACTGGTAATCTGGCAATAATGAAATAGGCAGGACACAGGGGATCGGCAGGAAGTCTAATTAAGAACAATGACCTTTTGCCAGTCTCATTTAAGGATTAAAGTTATAATAATTAACAGCAAGTTTTTTTAAATGATTTGCATTGAAATGAAAA
Organism: Salvelinus sp. IW2-2015; assembly: GCF_002910315.2. Taxonomy (NCBI): domain Eukaryota; kingdom Metazoa; phylum Chordata; class Actinopteri; order Salmoniformes; family Salmonidae; genus Salvelinus; species Salvelinus sp. IW2-2015. Next base: position 83,670,069 of record NC_036842.1, on the reverse strand, counting down.
TTGAAAGGGCAGTTTATTAGAATGTCAGGAGGATGCAGAGGGTTTATTCTTTATTAGGTCTACACAGACTATCCCAGAGGCTCCCAGCTCATTTTACATGATTAACATTTGACAATATTTATCCCGCTGCTGTACAAAGGATCCCTTGGCAAAGCCAATGTCTTTTGATTGGACTCGGGCACCAGACGGTCGCAGCGACGGCGGTGGCAGGAGTATGCTGCTGGGTGCATTGGGTACTAAGAGTGCCTAGCTGGCACTCTGAGTACCCAACACCCGCCCACCGCTGCCTRCCTGCCTGCCTCCGAGAATGATGTGATTGGGCCGAGCAGTGTGGTTAGAGGGGGCTCATGGCCCTGCCACTCAGTTCCTCTCAGTCTGCGGGAGTGACTGACACCTCACTGAAATCAAATCAATTACTGAGCAACACTTTGGCCCAGACTCCTCTGTAGCTAGAGACAGACAGAGAGGGATGTTTAGGGACTTGGGAGGCTGGACACTGGACAAGACATCACATTGGGTCAGCCTATAGGGTTAACTTGACAAATCAATAAAAGAGAAAAACTTTGTAAAGGGAAAAGATAAGAGTGCTTGATTTCGGGGAGGACAAAGGCAAGAGTGAAGACAAAGACTAAGACATATTATTTGTTAAGAGTGCTATTGCTCAGAGAAACTCTGTCAAGAGAGGCTACAAAGAATGTTAAAAAGAAACCTAGCAACACTTTAGCTCTCATTCAGCAATAATGATTAAAAAGTAAATGTGTTTGCTGAGACAAGTTAGAGATGAACTCTGAGTCTCTCGGTTTGTGTAGCAAAACTCCAGTACTTTGAAACCGTGGCATATGGAGAGGTGGTGGGACCTTTCCAGGGACATTTCCCTCTGCAGCCTCTGACCGTGGCACTGTGCCTTGGGCGATGATGTCACCAATAGCCTCTTCTACTCTTTTCATCCTGTTCTCCATCTCTCTCCCTCTGTACGCACTGCGGTCAGGGTCAGCATGGCAGGCAGCTGTGTGAAGTGTAAAACATCCCCTTCGGTGCAGCAGCTGCTGCCTCCCGACTCCCACTGCCTTTTCATCCCCCTCCCCCTCCTCCTCCTCCCTTAATAACACTCACGCCCTCTCCTTCAATAAATACAATTTACCACTTCAATTATACTCAACAAAAATAGAAACGTAACATGTAAAGTGTTGGTCCCATGTTTCATGAGTTGAAATAAAAGATCACAGACATTTTCCATACGCACAGAAAGCTTATTTCTCTCCAATTTTGAGCACAAATTTGTTTACATCCCTGTTAGGGAACATTTCTCCTTTGCCAAGATAATACATCCACCTGACAGGTGTGGCATATCAAGAAGCTGATTAAACAGCATGATCATTACACAGGTGCACCGTGTGCTGGGGACAATAAAAGGCTACTCTAAAATGTGATTTMTTTTCACACAACACAATGTCATTGGCAAGATGGCGCCGGCATACATGGCAGCTCTGCTTCTAACTCCTAAGCAACTTTGCAGTATTTTTTTTTGTGTATAAAATAAATTTAAATAACAAGCATTTCGGCTAAATATGTGACCAATAAAATTTGATTTGGATTTTATTTGCCACAGATGTCTCATGTTTTCAGGGAGCGTACAATTGGCATGTTGACTGCAGGAATGTCCACCAGAGCTGTTGCCTTTTCTYTACCATAAGCCCCCTCCAAGGTTGTTTTAGAGAATTTGGCAGTACGTCCAACTGGCCTCACAACCGCAGACCACGTGTWACTACGCCAGCCCAGGACCTCCACATTCTGCTTCTTCACCTGCGGGATCGTCTGAAACCAGCCATCCGGACARCTGATGAAACTGTTGGTTTGCACAACCGAAGATGATAATGCACAGCCCCATGTCGCAAGGATCTGTTCACAATTCCTGGAAGCTGAACATGTCCCACATTCAACAGCCTGAACAATTCTATGCGAAAGAGATGTGTCGTGCTGCATGAGGCAAATGGTGAACACACCATATACTGACTGGTTTTCTGATCCACGCCCCTACCTTTTTTTAAAGGTATTTGTGACCAACAGATGCATATCTGTATTCTCAGTCATGTGAAATCCATAGATTAGGGGCTAATGAATTTATTTCAATTGACTGATTTCCTTATATGAACTGTAACTCAGTAAAATCTTTGAAATTGTTGCATGTTGTGTTTATATTTTTGTTCAGTGTACATACAAGACTGTAGGGAGGACTGGATCACAACAAGGTCTATATGGGCTGTATGCTGTATGGCTCTGCCTCTGAATATTCATCAAATATGTTTGGATTTAACTATTCACAACACACATACCTCCATTGAGAATGACATGGTTTATCCTACTGTGATTCTCATGAATAACAATGCTTCTGTTTAGAGTTGATTCCACATGAAGACATGCAGTTCAACTTATGTCAGTAGATGGACTCCCTTAGTCCTCAGGATGTTCTAAAAATCCTCTTTAAGGTGGTTCTGTGAAGTAGAGACACCCCAGAACAGAGAATCAGGCCAGACTGACAGACAGGTGATTATCCTCCCCACCAAGAGACATACAGTTCACATCATCATGATAGACAGACAGACTGTAGTGTAGAAGGACGGTGACAAACAGAAATCACAGGCATCTGCTTTGAGCTTTTTGCTGGTATGAGACCATGACTATTCTGGCAACACTCACTTATTGAGGAAAAATACTTTGAGCTTTAAATGAAGGCTGTGGGTCTCTTGAGTGTGGCCCAAAACTAGAGAGCTTGAAGAAGTAATTCAGAGAGCAAAAGCTGGTCAGCCCTGAGGTGCTCTGAGTAGAAATGTGGGACAGGCTTGTTTTCTATAGTAAGCCCCCAAAGAGAAGACTTTCAGGGCGATTGTGGAACCATCAGTCAACCATAAAAAAAACATTTTTTACAAGCCTGTGGGCCGCGTCCCAAAAAGAGGCTGAGTGTTGCTGTCCCAGACGGGCACACTCCACTATTGAGTTAGAAGTGGTTAGATCTTTTGAAAGTAAAAGAGTTGTTCTCTATCTAAACCTGTTCTTGTTTACGAAAACGGTACGGTGTGTGTGTGTGTGTTGTGTGTGTGTGTGTGTGTGTGGGTGTGGTGTGTGTGTGGTGTGTGGTGTTGTGTTGTGTGTGTGTGTGTGTGTGTGTGTGTGTGTTGTGGTGTTGTGTGTGGTGTGTGTGTTGTGTGTCTGCTCTGAAATGTGTGAGAACTGAATAACACAAATCTCTACGTGCTTGTTTTTTAATTTTTTTCATGTCAGACACCAAACTGTCTCATAACGCTACAACAGTTCCTACTTAGTTCTACATCAAAGGGGTCTGTTTGCTACTGGCCCTTTAATTTTTCAGCAGGAGGTGACAATGCTGCCATGGTAACACACTGCTCCCCCAGACTGGCCAGCTCAGCTGAACTACTGTGAATTGTGTGATTCACAGTAGTTATCCTCTTGTGGAAAAACAGCCATTATAAAATAGCAGACACTTCTGGTCCCAAGATGCCCACTTTCACAKCTCTCAACTTTGGAAAGTTTTTACATTTCAAAAGAAAGAGAGGAATGAACACTGTTGAGTATCTTTCTATGTTTTCCACATTGTTTTCTCTTATTTTATGAAAATAATGTAATCTCTCTCTCCACAGGGTGATGCAGTTCTGACTGTTATCAAAACCAAGGCGCAGTGGCCAGCATGGCAGCCCCTGAACGTGTGAGTACACAGTGATGTACAAGAGTACCCTTCACAGTACCTTTCACAGGTTTATAATGTTAATTGTCTTTCAAAAAAGATATACTTGTAGAGATGATCATTTGGATAACCATTAATTGAGAATTTAGATGTAAACAGAATATCTCATTCTACTAAGCTTCCTCAGATAACAGGCTAAAGGAGATAATCATCCAGAATTCATTCACCAGCTACATGCTTGGCCTGTGGATGTTTTCTTAAATTCATTAATGATTGTGTACATTTTTCATGAGCTTTTCTGTTTGTGAAAAGAAGGCTCCTGTTTTGATGAGAGATGTGTTCCCCCGGGGTGTTTCTGTGATTAAGGTTAACAGCCTCCCTCCTGCTCCAATATATCAACATGTTTCATTGACCTATTTTAAAATAAGCCTGTCAATTAAGCCAGGCAATGTTTGCTTTGTTTGAGGAGACATATTCATTGTTGATGTTAAAGGGGGTTGGAAAAACATCAACATTATAGATGTCTCAAATTGAAGGAGATCGTTTAAAAATATTGATGTGCATGTGGAATGTGAAAATTCTACACTGAACAAAAATATAAACGCAACATGCAACAATTTCAAAGATTTTACTGAGTTACAGTTCAAATCAGGAAATCAGTCAATTTAAATAAATAAATGAGGCCCTAATCTATGGAYTTCAYATGACTGGGAATACATATATGCATCTGTTGGTAACAGAAACCTTAAAAAAAGGTAGGGGTGTGGATCAGAAAACCAGTCAGTATCTGGTGTGACCACCATTTGCCTCATGCAGCGCGACACATCTCCTTCACATAGAGTTGATCAGGCTGTTAATTGTGGCCCGTAGACTGTTGTCCCAATCCTCTTCAATGGCTGTGTGAAGTTGCTGGATATTGGCAGGAACTGGAACACGCTGTCGTACACGTTGATCCAGAGCATCCCAAACTTGCTCAATGGGTGACGTGTCTGATGAGCATGCAGGCCATGGMAGAACAAGCACGCAGATGAGCTTCCGTGAGACGGTTTCTGACAGTTTGTGCAGAMATTGTGCAAACCCACAGTTTCTTCAGCTGTCCAGGTGGTCTCCGACAATCCCGCAGGTGAAGACGCCAGATGTGGAGATGTGGTTACACGTGATCTGCGGTTGTGAGGCCGATTGGACGTACTGCCAAATTCTCTATGACGACGTTGGCTTATGGTAGAGAAATTAATATTAGATTCTCTGGAAACAGCTCTGGTGGACATTCCTGCAGTCAGCATGCCAATTGCACACTCCCTCAAAACTTGAGACATCTGTGGCAAAGTGTTGTGTGACAAAACTGCACATTTAAGAGTGGCCTTTTATTGTCCCACGCACAAGGTGCACCTGTGTAATCAGATTTWTGATATGCGAAACCTGTCAGTTGGATGGATTATCTTGGCAAAGAACAAACGCTCAYTAACAAGGATGTAAAGCTTTTTGTGTGTATCGAAAATTTCTGGCACCTTTCTTTTCAGCTCATGTAAAGAGTTTTGTTGTTAATCACTTAATTATATAATATTTCTCCTCATTTTTTATGATCTCTTCACACCTCTTTCAGTAACTATTGAGATGTTACTGGATGTTCTTCTCCTCTTAGTGTTAGTGTAGTGGCAATTAACACATAAATAGAGTCCCAAATGGCACCCTGTTCCCAATTTGTGCACTACCTTTGACCAGGGCCTATAGGGTCTGGTGAAAGGTAATGCCCTATATAGGGAATAGGGTGTTATTTGGGACGGAATCATAATGTCTTTCTTTAGCCTCCACACACATCCTCCAGCCTTAACAACATCTCCAACATAACATCTGTCTCATTAGCACTTCTCCAATGCCTTCTGCTGTCTATGATACAACATTATTCCCTCTAATGAGTTCTAAATATAAACAAGTTATTATTTATTAATATGTTGAGTGGTTATGACAGAAATGTGTTATACTTCTTTGTTTGGACTTAAGATGGTGTAAGTGTTAATTTTGAATATTTATCTAACTAAACTTTATGAATAGACAGTGTTTTGAAAAAGTATTTTACCCCTTGTTAATTTTCTCTACTTTTGCATATTTTTGATTCTGAATGTTATCAGATCTTCAAGCAAAACTTAATTTTAGATAAAGGGAACCTGACTGAACAAATAATACAACAATGGCATACTTATTTCATAAAGTTATGCAACATCCAAAGCCCCTGTGTGAAAAAAAGTATTGCCACCTTACACTCAATAACTGGTTCTGCCACCTTTAGCTGCAATGACTCCAACCAAACACTTCCTGTAGTTGTTCATTTACTCTCGCGTCGCTGTGGAGGTATTTTGGCCCACTCTTCCATGCAGAACTGCTTTAACTCAGCAACGTTTGTGGGTTTTCAAGCATGAACTGGTCATTTCAAGTCCTGCCACACATTTCAATTGTGATTAGGTCTGGACTTTGACTAGGCCATTCCAAAACTTTAAATGTTTTTTTTTGCCATTTTCATGTACTTGATTGTGTGTTTTGGATCATTGTCTTGCTGCATGACCCAGCTGTGCTTCAGCTTCAGCTCACATACGGATGACCTGACATTCTCCTGTAGAATTCTCTGATACAGAGCAGAATTCATGGTTCCTTCTATTAAGGCAAGTCATCCAGGTCCTGAGGCAGAAAATCATCCCCAAACCATCACACTACCACCACCATGCTTGACTGTTGGTATAAGGTTCTTACTGTGGAATACAGAGTTTGGTTTTCGCCAGGCATAATGAAACCCATGTTGTCCAAAAAGTTATACTTTTGACTCATCTGTCCATAGAACATTCTTTGGTACAGAAACTTTGTTTGCAATTACAGAGATCATACGTTTCCTGGAGTTCTTGACCAGGTTTGCACACACTGCAGCAGGGATTTTGTCCCACTCCTCCATACAGACCTTCTCCAGATCCTTCAGGTTTCGGGGCTGTCGCTGGGCAATACGGACTTTCAGGCGCCTCCAAAGATTTCTATTGGGTTCAGGTCTGGAGACTGGCTAGGCCACTCCAGGACCTTGAGATGCTTCTTACGGAGCCACTCCTTAGTTGCCCTGGCTGTGTGTTTCGGGTCGTTGTCATGCTGGAAGACCCAGCCACGACCCATCTTCAATGCTCTTACTGAGGGAAGGAGGTTGTTGGCCAAGATCTCGCGATACATGGCCCATCCATCCTCCCCTCAATACGGTGCAGTCGTCCTGTCCCTTTGCAGAAAAGCATCCCCAAAGAATGATGTTCCACCTCCATGCTTCACGGTTGGGATGGTGTTCATGGGTTGTACTCATCCTTCTTCTTCCTCCAAACACGTCAAGTGGAGTTTAGACCAAAAAGCTCAATTTTTGTCTCATCAGACCACATGACTTCTCCCATTCTTCCTCTGGATCATCCAGATGGTCATTGGCAAACTTCAGACGGGCCTGGACATGCCCTGGCTTGAGCAGGGGGACCTTGCGTGCGCTGCAGTATTTTAATCCATGACGGCGTAGTGTGTTACTAATGGTTTTTTTGAGACTGTGGTCCCAGCTCTCTTCAGGTCATTGACCAGGTCCTGCCGTGTAGTTCTGGGCTGATCCCTCACCTTCCTCATGATCATTGATGCCCCACGAGGTGAGACTTTGCATGGAGCCCCAGACCGAGGATGATTGACCGTCATCTTCAACTTCTTCCATTTTCTAATAATTGCGCAACAGTTGTTGCCTTCTCACCAAGCTGCTTGCCTATTGTCCTGTAGCCCATCCCAGCCTTGTGCAGGTCTACAATTTTATCCCTGATGTCTTACCAC
>NC_036842.1:83516030-83661467 GCF_002910315.2 Salvelinus sp. IW2-2015 | reverse complement strand
TATTAAGTTCTGCTTTTCTGATGTATCAAATACTTATGTCATGCAATAAAATGCAAATTAATTACTTAAAAATCATACAATGTGATTTTCTGGATTTTTGTTTTAGATTCCGTCTCTCACAGTTGAAGTGTACCTATGATAAATATTACAGACCTCTACATGCTTTGTAAGTAGGAAAACCTGCAAAATCGGCAGTGTATCAAATACTTGTTCTCCCCACTGTACATAAACACCACAGTTGTATATTGTATTAGCCTTCACCAGTCTTTAACATTGCCAATATTGTCAACCCTCTCTATCTATCAATACTAATGTATACATATTTATCTCATACTGTACTTGTAGAGCTTGCCACTTATGGAGCTGGCTGTCTCATGGAGCTGTGTTGATCAATCAGATCAATCTGCACATTGGGGAGCATACGGTACATGTCTGTATATCTGTTTGTCTTGCCAGGCGGGCAGCTCCCTCGGCTGAGTTCTCAGTGGACCGTACCCGTCACCTCATGTCCTTTCTGAGCATGCTGGGGCCCAGCCCTGACTGGAATGTGGGGCTGTCTGCAGAGGACCTCTGCACCAAGGAGTGTGGCTGGATCCAGAGGCTGGACCAAGACCTCATCCCCTGGGACGCAGGCACTGACAGTGGAGTCACCTATGAGGTGAGGGTCCTGGCCCCCCAGACAAGGGGTCAATATTTAATAAATGGCTCTGGTTTCTTGGTCTGGTTCAGTTAACTAGTAAAATACCTCTGCCTTTCTGCCTTTCAAAACCAGGCCTCTGTATTTTTCCATGAATCTGGAATGAAAGCTTTTGATCTATTTTCATTAATAGTGCAGGAGCTTTGCTTTTTTATTTTTAGTTTATGGCTCATGAATATACAAATGACCCAGCCTTGGCTGAAAAACGCACTAAACAGATTCAGCGAAAAACCTACTGCTAACATAAAGCAGCACATTCACTCTGTAGTCATTTTATTGAGGCATGCCTATTTACCCAAGAGGCTGCCTCACAGACTAGTTGTCTCTACACTGTAAATATGTCCCCAACAAATCCTGCCCTGGAACTTATAATTACATTTTCTGCTGGCTTTAAAAGACACTGGTGAACGAAATGGAAACACACTGCCATCTATAGGCCAGAAAAGACACCAGACTTCAATGTAGATCCACACAGTATATCATACGTAAATCCACAATCTGTAAATAGCATTTAATGTTTTCTTTGCAAAGAAAGCAGATGACAAATACATTCATCTACTCCATATGTGATTTAGTCATTTGGTTTCTGGCTACTGTTGGCTGCAGTACCAATGAATACGTCTAAAAACTCAAACTAGATTCCCCGGAGTTAAAGTAGAAATGGCTTTCGTAGTTTTCTCTTCCCTGAAGTAACTGTTTTGGAACAGAATCATGAAAGGTGATTTACAAAGCACCTAGCAGGAAACAAACATAAATCACTCATAAAATAAATATTACACAGTTCATCAATTATGCATATTGAGATCAAACACTGAGTCCCCTAACAGATGGCAGCTGAACATGATGAGGTGCTCTCACTCAGCCCCGTGCCCACACTGTTTCACTAGCGCCCCTCCCTGTGCCCACACTACCCTGCGTTACAGTTACTACCAGCCCTGTGCCCACACTACCCTGCGTTACAGTTACTTACAGCCCTGTGCCCACACTACCCTGCGTTACAGTTACTACCAGCCCTGTGCCCACACTACCCTGCGTTACAGTTACTACCAGCCCTGTTTCCACACTACCCTGCGTTACAGTTACTACCAGCCCTGTGCCCCAGTGGCGATCTGTGCCAATTAAGATGAGGGAGGATGATTAAATCAAATTCATGAGCATGGCCTTATTTCTATTAGAGCATATTGGATGACTGTCATTCATATTCATTTCACCCAGTTTAATGTGACATTGATAGGTTTAGGCTACTACATGATACTCTAATTTTCCCTGTACCCATCATGAGGGTGCTACAATCTAGCCTATGAATGATAATGTACAATGTAGGTGCACATTTTGAGAGAATTTTGAGTAATCAAGGTGACAGACAGGGACGCACACTTTTGCCTGCATCTAACCGATCTAGGGTGTAATCGTTAGTCAACAGTTGCATATGAGTTTCTATTCGACAAATTCAGGTACATTTATCCCAGTTTCGTTCCGTTTGCCTCCGTTTAAGAAATGTTTTTCAACAGAATCAGCGCAATGAATACACCCCTGATCACATGCAAACACAGTTAACTTTCATACCAGACACGTACAAACAGCTCGTTTAATATATAATTCCTTCTCGCATCAATCTATGTGCTCTCTTCCTCTCACCTTTTCCCTTCGCTTGTGGACTTCAGTGCAGAACACATCAGTGGTTTGTGACCAGGTGAAAAAAACTTTCCAATCCAAACCTTCATATAATGACTGCTAACTGCTACACACAGCCTACAATGTTGTCACGTCATAGTCAACATAGGCATAGCTACTAAAACGAAGGCGTTAGTAAACCTGCTACAATCATGCAGAACAGTGTAGTCAGCAGCAATCAGTTTAGCAGTTACACCGGCTGGCTACATTGGCAAAAATTAATAAAGCCAAAAACGTACCTTGACTAGGAAGATTTCTAGCCATAGCCAGCTAGCTAACATAGCATCCCTCTCTGTTTGAGTAGGCTGTCTGCATTTGACACCAGCTAAGTAAGTGAAAGTGAAAAATATATATACTATGAAATATAGCTAGCTCTCTCTCTCGCTCTTACTTCTCCTTAATTTTGGAAGAAATTAATTTGTTCAAAACTGTTCAACTATTGCCTTTCTCTTTCTTTGTGTCAACTACTCACCACATTTTATGCACCGCAGTGCTAGCTAGGTGTAGCTTATGCTTTCAGTACTAGATTCGTTCTCTGATCCTTTGATTGGGTAGACAGCATGTCAGTTCATGCTGCAAGAGCTCTGATAGGTTGGAGGATGTCCTCCGGAAGTCGTCATAATTACTGTGTAAGTCTATGGAAGGGGATGAGAACCATGAGTCTCTTAGGTTTTGAATTGAAGTCAATTTACCCAGAGGAGGACAGAAGCTAGCTGTCCTCCAGCTACACCATAGTGCTACCCTACAGAGTGCTGCTATCTTCATTGTAAAACAGTGTGTTTTAATAAATTATTTGGTGACATTAATATATTTTGTATAGTTTCATCAAAAATTATAACTTTTTTAATGTTCCACTATTAAATTTTTATGAAATTCACTGAGGAGGATGGTCCTCCCCTTACTCTTCTGAGGAGCCTCCACTGGTGTCCCCATACTACCCTGTGTTAGTTATTACTGTACCAGCCCTGTTCCCATGCTACACTGTGTTACAGTTACTGCCAACCCTGTGCCCATACTAACTCCTGTTAGTACTGTTGTACTAACTCCCTTCCATGGACCTATATTACCCTGTGTTACAGTTACTCCTGGCCCTATGCCCATATTGTATCACTCATACTGTACCTTTACCATTCCAGTCTCCCAACAAGCCCACAATACCTCAGGAGAGGATCCGGTCCCTGACCAGCCTGGACCACCCCCAGAGCCCCTTCTATGACACAGAAGGAGGCCCTATCGCAGCCTTGGCCCGGGTAGTGGTGGAGAGGATAGCCCGAAAGGTAACTATAGCATCTGGCTCATTCATTCAGCTCTCTGTCTGTGTGTGCTCCCTCTCTCTGAAGAGATGTGAATGTTCATGCAATATAACTCTCCTCACAGTCGCTATACATGTAATGTTGCTTTGGATACATAGCTCTTTGAATTGGCAGTATATTGCCATAGTGATCATAGCAAGTCTATGAAAAACACAGAGAAAATTGACACTGTGTTTGTCTCCTGACAACTGAAGCAACAAAAAGAAAATCTATTTTAATCCAAAAACCAGATGTCTTATTGACCTAAACTCCATTTTACTGAAGATTGCCCAGAAAATAAATACCCTTGTCTCCAATGAGAATATATGATATTAGATGGTAAATGTAAMATTTTATCAGTGTTTGTGATGTTGAATCATGTTTCTTGCCCACAGGGAGAGCAGTGCAATATTGTCCCGGACACGGTGGACGATATCGTGGCAGATATTGGCCAGGAGGAGAAGGAGGAAGGTGAATAATCGCTTTATCTCAACCAATTTGGGATGTTCAATTTAAAAGCCACACACTGTATCTGCTGGAGTCTTTAATTAAGTATGCTTTGCCTGGCAGCCTGTTTAAACCTCCAGATGTCTGTCTGCTGAAAAGCATGAACACAGCCAAGCAGCAGAAATGAACCTGATGGGGTTTATGTTTCTAACCCTGCAATTACATTCCAACACTACCTTTCAACCTCAACCAAATGATTTGTTCTCTCTACTCTCATTCTGTTGAGCACGACACTGTCTGTTTCCTAAACAGGACGGTCTCCAGTACATTACAATACACATACTGTGGGTATTGTACAGTAACTATACACTGTGGTTAGAGCAAGAGATGAACTTGCATTGACTTTTATAGGCAATTAGTGCTTACCTATACAGCACCAACACATTCTAAAGCAGTGCAAATATAGGGTTATATACATGAAATGTGCATATGAATTCCCCCCTTCCCACCAACATGGTCTCATTAGAATATGACAAAATAGTGACATTTAACCAATGCAGTTATTGTCACCCAATTTCTCCGTCCAGACGACACTCCAGAGACGTGCATCTACTCCAACTGGTCTCCGTGGTCAGCCTGCAGCTCAGCCACCTGTGACAAGGGTCGGAGGATGAGACAGAGGATGCTGAAGGCCCAGCTGGATCTCAGTGTGCCTTGCCCTCATACCCAGGACTTCAAGCCCTGCATGGGGCCTGGCTGCAGCGAGGAGGGTGAGGACTAAGGACAGTGTCACAGTCGGGGTCTCAACTTACTGTTTAGAGTTAGAATAGTAGAATACATAAGGTGCAATTTAGAAATGTGGTTTTGCATCAGCAGTTTTTATCTTGTTATGTCAGTCACTGATAGTCACTCAATTAGCCATGTCAGCTAACAACTTTTAGATTGGTAAGTTAGTCTAGCCAGCCATCTAATGTCGTAAACATGGCCAAATACCGACTGGGCACGCAGGGCATCTTCCCTGGGGCCCTGACCTCCAGGGCGCCCCCATTGATTTTGTTCATCACTCTCACTCAGATATCATGTTAACATGGCATAAGTCATGGCAAATAGTTAGAATTGCAGGAAATTAGCTGTAATACTGCCCAAAAAATGATCTGCCCCATGGCAAAATGTGTAGAATTGCAGGAAATATATTTTTTATATACGCCTTCAAGACGGGGGCCAGTAAAATGTTTTTCCCGCCATGTGGGTGGGCCCCCCAACCAAATCTTGCTTAGGTCCCCCAAATGCATGTACAGTGCTTTCGGAAAGTATTCAGAACCCTTGACTTTTTCCACATTTTGTTAGGTTACAGCCTTATCCTAAATTGATTAAATCTACACACAATACTCCATAATGACAAAGCAAAAATATATTTTTTGTTTTTTTTTCACATAAATATTCAGACCCTTTACTCAGTATTTTGTTGAAGCACCTTTGGCAGCGATTACAGCCTCGAGTCTTCTCGAAAACTGCGGAGAAGTTGAGCCTTGCACTTTCATGCTCTTAGTTGTTAGCGGAAATTGACCCACTATATGACTATATGACCCAAATTAATTACTTAGAAAACATACAATGTGACTTTCTGGATTTTTGTTTTAGATTCCGTCTCTCACAGTTGAAGTGTACCTATGATAAAAATGACAGACATCTACATACTTTGTAAGTAGGAAAACCTGCAAATTCGGCAGTGTATCAAATACTTGTTCTCCCCACTGTATATACAGAGAAAAGAGTCAGCCCGAGAATTGAACCCTGGGGTACCCCCATAGAGACTGCCAGAGGTCCGGACAACAGGCCCTCCAATTTGACACACTGAACTCTATCTGAGAAGTAGTTGGTGAACCAGGCAAAGCAGTCATTTGAGAAACCAAGGCTGTTGAGTCTGCCGATAAGAATACGGTGATTTGACAGTCGAAAGCTTTGGCCGGGTCGATGAAGACGGCTGCACAGTACTGTCTTTTATCGATGGCGGTTATGATATCGTTTTTTAAAATCCTTTATTTAACTAGGCAAGTCAGTTAAGAACACATTTTTATTTACAATGATGGCCTAGGAACAGTGGGTTAACTGCCTTGTTCAGGGGCAGAACAACAGATTTTTATCTTGTCAGCTCGGGGGATTCGATCTAGCAACCTTTCGGTTACTGGCCCAACTCTCTAACCACTAGGCTACCTGCTGTTTAGGACCTTGAGCGTGGCTGAGGTGCACCCATTACCAGCTCGGAAACCAGATTGCATAGTGGAGAAGGAATGGTCGGTGATCTGTTTGTTAACTTGGCTTTCGAAGGTTTTAGAAAGTCAGGGCAGGATGGATAAAGGTCTATAACAATTTGGGTCTAGAGTGTCACCCCCTCTAAAGAGGGGGGTGACCGCAGCAGCTTTCCAATCTTTGGGGATCTCAGACGATACGAAAGAGAGGTTGACTAGGCTAGTAATAGGGGTTGCAACAATTTTGGCGGATAATTTTAGAAAGAGAGGGTCCAGATTGTCTAGCCCAGCTGATTTGTAGGGATCCACTATTGTTTTCACTATATATTTTACCTCTTGGGGATGTCATTCGAAAACATAATGTTAACTTTCACTGCTATGCGGATGACACACAGCTGTCCATTTCAATGAAACATGGTGAAGCCCCAAAATTGCCCTCGCTAGAAGCCTGTGTTTCAGACATAAGGAAGTAGATGGCTGAAAACGTTCTACTTTTAAACTCGGACAAAACAGAGATGCTTGTTCTAGGTCCCAAGAAACAAAGAGATCTTCTGTTAAATCTGACAATTAATCTTGATGGTTGTAAAGTCGTCTCAAATAAAACTGTGAAGGACCTCGGCGTTACTCTGGACCCTGATCTCTCTTTTGACGAACATATCAAGACTGTTTCAAGGACAGCTTTTTTCCATCTACGTAACATTGCAAAAATCAGAAATGTTCTGAAAAATTAATCCATGCTTTTGTTACTTCTAGGTTAGACTACTGCAATGCTCTACTTTCCGGCTACCCGGATAAAGCACTAAATAAACTTCAGTTAGTGCTAAATACGGCTGCTAGAATCCTGACTAGAACCAAGAAATTTGATCATATTACTCCAGTGCTAGCTTCCCTACACTGGCTTCCTGTTAAGGCAAGGGCTGATTTCAAGGTTTTACTGTTAACCTATAAAGCGTTACATGGGCTTGCTCCTACCTATCTTTCCGAGTTGGTCCTGCCGTACATACCTACACGTACGCTACGGTCACAAGACGCAGGCCTCCTAATTGTCCCTAGATTTTCTAAGCAAACAGCTGGAGGCAGGGCTTTCTCCTATAGATCTCAATTTTTATGGAATGGTCTGCCTACCCATGTGAGAGACGCAGACTCGGTCTAGACCTTTAAGTCTTTACTGAAGACTTATCTCTTCAGTAGGTCATATGATTGAGTGTAGTCTGGCCCAGGAGTGTGAAGGTGAACGGAAAGGCTCTGGAGCAACAAACCGCCCTTGCTGTCTCTGCCTGGCCGGTTCCCCTCTCTCCACTGGGATTCTCTGCCTCTAACCCTATTACAGGGGCTGAGTCACTGGCTTACTGGTGCTCTTTCATGCCGTCCCTAGGAGGGGTACGTCACTTGAGTGGGTTGAGTTACTGACGTGATCTTCCTGTCTGGGTTGGCGCCCCCCCTTGGTTTGTGCTGTGGTGGAGATCTTTGTGGGCTATACTCGGCCTTGTCTCAGGATTGTAAGTTGGTGGTTGAAGGTATATCCTCTAGTGGTGCGGGGGCTGTGCTTTAGCAAAGTGGGTGGGGTTATATCCTTCCTATTTGGCCCTGTCCGGGGGTATCATCGGATGGGGCCACAGTGTCTCCTGACCCTCCTGTCTCAGCCTCCAGTATTTATGCTGCAGTAGTTTATGTGTCGGGGGCTAGGGGTCAGTTGGTTATATCTGGAGAACTTCTCCTGTCTTATCCGGTGTCCTGTATGAATTTAAGTATGCTCTCTCTAATTCTCTCCTTCTCTCTTTTCTTCTCTCTCTCGGAGGACCTGAGCCCTAGGACCATGCGTCAGGACTACCGGGCATGATGACTCCTTGCTGTCCCCAGTCCACCTGGCCTTGCTGCTGTTCCAGTTTCAACTGTTCTGCCCGCGGCTATGGAACCCTGACCTGTCACCGGACGTGCTACCTGTCCAGACCTGCTGTTTTCAACTCTCTAGAGACCGCAGGAGCGGTAGAGATACTCTTAATGATCGGCTATGAAAAGCCAACTGACATTTACTCCTGATTATTATTTGACCATGCTGGTCATTATGAACATTTGAACATCTTGGCCATGTTCTGTTATAATCTCCACCCGGCACAGCCAGAAGAGGACTGGCCACCCCTCATAGCCTGGTTCCTCTCTAGGTTTCTTCCTAGGTTTTGGCCTTTCTAGGGAGTTTTTCCTAGCCACCGTGCTTCTACACCTGCATTGTTTGCTGTTTGGGGTTTCTGTACAGCACTTCGAGATATTACGCTTGATGTACGAAGGGCTATATAAAATAAACTTGATTTGATCCAGAATTTACAGCTCTTTCAGAACATCAGCTGTCTGGATTTGGGTGAAGGAGAAGCGGGGGGGGGGGGTATTGGGCAAGTTACTGCAGATGTTGGCCGGGGTAGGGGTAGCCAGGTGGAATGCATGGCCAGCCGTAGAAAAATGCTTATTGAAATGATTGATTATCGTAGTTTAATCGTTGGTGACATTGTTTCCTACCCTCACATATCCATGTGCAATCAGACTGGACTTAGACCTAACATGGGAGCCGTGTTCATGAGAACAGGAATTAGGGTTGAGATGTGGTGTCATGCTCCTCCTCCAACTTCTTAGCCATGCACAAGGAAATAGGTCTTTATCAATAAAACATCACAATAAGGGGCAGAGTGTTCGATTAGCCTGCTGATGGGCAAGGACCCCTGCTCTGCTAAAATCATTTACAACTGTGTGCCTTTTTCAAGGGATTGTTAAATAAACGTTAACTATTTGGTTGTAATATCATCACCTCAGCACATTTAGCAGAGTTATACAGCAGGTAACTAACTGCATGCTTTTCATGATCAGTAAAAATATGTTGATCATATAATTTTTAGCCTCACGATATCTCTAAATATTGGCCACCAATAATTGGATATTTGAGTGATATAAAATCAAAGTGAACTATACCTGAGAAGTATGAGTGGTTTAGGTTGATTTCTCATCCTTTCTGGGCTCAGCCTGTTAAGCAGCAGAAGGACACATTTGCGGATGAACTGTTACATGATAATGTTTACATTGCAAGCTACCGGTAGAACAGTTGGCTAAACATATAGGCTAGTGGTACATTTAATTCATGTACTTTCTTCTCCAACCAATGTAAGCCTGCCCAGAAAAGTTAGCTAACATCCCCTTTTCAACATTGTTTTTAAAAGTGTTTAATCATGATTGCTGCTAACAGACATGGTTACATTGATTGATGGATCACGTCAAATTGACTAGCTAGCTAATAACAAGCTAACTTTCAGGGGATAAACTAGATGGCTATATCCAAATATTGTTTCATTTGCTTGCCATCTAGTGGTAATGACAGTATTCCGACTGATAACTTTACCAGGACGAGGACTTGAAGCAAGCTAAATGACACATAGCTAGCTACATGCCAAATGGATAGGCTACCCTCACGTATCTGAAATTACATGATCAATTGATGTTTACTGATCATGAAAAGCAAGCAGTTACTTGCTGTATAACTCTGATGATGCTCTGATGATGACTATGCTCTTCAAGAGGTGATGATATTGAAACCAAATAGTTAAAACATTTATTTAACAATCCCTTGATAACGGCACGTAGTTGTCAATGGTTTCAGTGGAGCTGGGGGTCTCCGTACCCTCCAGCAGTCAAATCGAACGCTCTGCACCGTATTATTGATAACGCCCTATATGGTGTTGGCATTGTTTTCCCTTTCACGGTTTACGTGCTACCGAAGATGCATAATTAACACTGTTTTGTCCTTGGCATTCAAACACAAGAAGCAAAGCTGGGACTTTGGAGTCTCATCAACTGCCGTAACCGGGTAGAGATCAAAACACATATGATTTTCAACAAACACTTCTTCCTCCAGTAAACAAGGGAGGTCTGAAGGCTGTTCAATTCAGTCAGATTGGCATTAACTTTCTCTATCAGGAAGTAACTGACTCATTTGTCTAATTCTCATCAAAGTTGTCAATTAGGACCACTCTTCTTAACTTCTTTGATATAGGGGGCAGCATTTTCACTTTTGGAGGAATTGCGTGCGCATAGTGAACTGCCTCCTACTCTGTCCCAGATGCTAATATATGCATAGTATTAATTACTATTGGATATAAAACACTCTGACGTTTCTAAAACTGTTTGAATGATGTCTGTGAGTATAACAGAACTCATATGGCAGGCAAAAACCTGAGAAATAATCCAAACAGGAAGTGAGAATTCTGAGACTGGTCAACGTTCAACTCATCGCCTATTCAATTCCCTGTAAGATATGGATTTGTTTGCACTTCCTACGCCTTCCACTAGATGTCAACAGTCTGTAGAATGTGGAATGAAGCTTATGCTGTGTTGTGGGGCCGGATGAGAGGGGAATGAGTCAGTGGTCTGGCAGATTGCCAGTTCCTGGTCACGCGCTTTCCTCATGATATCGCCTTGCGTTCCATAACTTCTACAGAYACGRAGGAATGCTCCGGTTRGAAYRTTATTGGATATATATGATAACAACATCCTGAAGATTGATTCTCTACTTAGTTTGACCAGTTTATTCGACCTGTTATATAACTTTTTGAAGTTTTCGTCCGAGTTYGCCTGCATYTGYGCGAGCGTTTGGACATGTGCACTAAACATGCTAGCAAAAGTAGCTACTTAGACATAAGTAATGGACATGATCGAACAAAACAACGATTTATTGTGGAACTAGGATTCCTGGGAGTGCATTCTGATGAAGATGATCAAAGGTAAGGGAATATTTATGATGTAATTTCGTATTTCTGTTGACTCCAACATGGCGGAGATATTTTGTTATTTTTGAGCGCCGTCTCAGATTATTGCATGGTGTGCTTTTTACGTAAAGTTTTTTTTAAATCTGACACAGCGGTTGCATTAAGAACAAGTGTATCTTTAATTATATGTAAAACATGTATCTTTCATCAAAGGTATGATGAGTATTTCTGTTATTTGACGTGGCTCTCTGCAATTTCTACGGATATTTTGGAAGCATTTCTGAACATGGCGCCAATGTAAACCGAGATTTGTGGATATACATATGCACATTATCGAACAAAACATAAATGTATTGTGTAACATGATGTCCTATGAGTGTCATCTGATGAAGATCATCAAAGGTTAGTGATTCATTTTATCTCTATTTCTGCTTTTTGTGACTACTATCTTTGGCTGGGAAAATGGCTGGGTTTTTCTGTGGCTATGTACTGAGCTAACATAATCGTTTGGTGTGCTTTCGCCTTAAATCCTTTTTGAAATCAATGTGTAGCTTTAATTTGGTGTCTTTCATGTGGGATTTCATGAAAGATTGATTTTTATAGTAATATATTTGAATTTGGCGCGCTACATTTTTTCTGGCTTTTGGCCAAGTGGGACGCTACCATCCCACATATCGCAGAGAAGTTAAAATCACATGATCAGTCATGCAGAGGTGTCTCTCTCTCTCTTTCTCCTTCGCCCCTACTTCCTACTATCTTTCTCTCTCCTACCTCCATTAATCTCTCTCGGGGCCCCAAATCTCAGCTTTGTCAGAGCTTGATGTGTGGGTTTGAATTGTTCAAGGCTGTCTTTTCGCTCTACTGCACACTATTGATTAATAATACTGGCATTGCAAGCTTTTCCTCCTTGCACGTTACTCCTTTGTTTTCATTTATCGCTCCGTCAACAGCCCGTCGTTGATTGATATTCCAGAAGCTGGCCAGGGCCCCTGGGGGCCTCATCGGGGCCACATTTGTTTACAGCTCTTATTAATGATTCACTTAGTTCTGCTTTATTAAGCTACACTCACCGCTGCTCCCAATCTGCAGCCAAGCAGTGGGATGGACCAGACGAGAGAGAAATCCATGTTAAAGTTCCCGAAAGTTCATCCATCCTCTCTGAAAACAAATCTATTTACAAACTCTGTTCCCAGATAATTGAAGAGAGCAGAGTGAATAATTTATGTTGGGTGTGTTACTTGTTACCAGATGAAGGGCGGTGGAATTCAGGTGTCAGCTAGTAGTGATGTTTGTATGACTTGTCAATGACCCTGCTCATCTTTGCTAGCCTGGTTAAACCAGACTGAACCCTGCACTCACCATGACACAATGGTGATCACAGAGTTCAGTCTGGTTGAACCAGGCTATGCCCTTGCCTCTTGTTGTTCCCAGAAGTGTCTACCTGTATGATGTCAGAGTGGATCAGCTGGTCTCCATGCAGTGAGTCCTGTGGGATGGGGATGAGGTATCGGGAGCGCTACATCAAACAGTTCCCCGAGGATGGATCCGTCTGCTCTCTGAACACTGAGGAGACAGAAAAGTGTGTGGTCAACGACGACTGCTGTGAGTCTCAGTGAAACATGGAGATTATCCAAATTGTGACATCAGGATCATGTTGTGGGTTCAGGCGTTTTGTGTTAAAGACTAAAAGATGATGTTTTGTCTATAATATGATGACATATAGTTAAAATAATCTAAAGTAGGACATGAAAACAACCACAAATCCTATGTTGAAAAGCTGCTATATGCCACCAGGCTTAATATTCAGTCAGTGTGTTAGTGGAACATGGTTTCTCAAGTAAATGTTAACAGTAATCGCAAGCTGCTATAACAAAGTCCCATCCCTGTGGATGAGTGTATATCTGTCCATGTAAATCCATCAGCCCCCAGTAGCTGTGTGGTGACAGAGTGGGGCGAGTGGGATCCCTGCAGTACCACCTGTGGGCTGGGTATGAAGCGGCGTGAACGCATGGTGAAGATGCCCCCCTCAGACGGTTCCATGTGCAAGGCGGAGGTGGCAGAGGTGGAGAAGTGCATGATGCCTGAGTGCAGTGAGTAATTCCTCCAACACCCACTCAACAACTGCCTCAGCACTGTGACAGGCAGCCTTGTTCAGCCATCTGCCAAGGGGTCTTGTAGTTTGTACCTATCTAGATCCAACCGGCTAGATACACACTCAAATCGAGAGAGAATACATTCAAACAATAAGATCATTTCGAGTCCCTTCAGCTATGAAAAAACAGTAGCTGAAGATGGCGGAAATGAATGTTGAAACTATTGTTCTGAACAGCAGGGGACATTATTATGTATCATGTATTATGCCTGCTTGGTATATCCCTGCAGACACCATCCTGTGTATGCTGTCTCCGTGGTCGGACTGGAGCGTCTGTAGTGTAACGTGTGGGAAGGGCGTGAGGGCACGCCAGCGAATGCTCAAGTCTCCGGACCTAGGGGAGTGTACAGAGGAGCTGGAACAGGTGGAGCGGTGTATGCAGCCTGAGTGTCGTAAGTGTTATCATCAGATGTTGCCGTACTCTTTACCACTACCATCAACACTAAATCACAGTCTGGCCACTGGGAACTTAATGCATAATACTTTAAATTCATATGCTTTTTTAGCACTGTCATAGCTGGTCCCAGATATGTTTGTGCTGTATAGCTGACTCCTAGGGCTCTATTTGCAGCTGGCGTCAAGCCAGCGCAATTGTCAAACATACACTCGTTTGCAATATCGAACTGTTGAACCCTAACCCTCATCGCCAAACCCACTGGCTCCAGGTCATTTATAAGTCTTTGCTAGGTAAAGCCCCACCTTATCTCAGCTCACTGGTCACCATAGCAACACCCACCCGTAGCACCCAGCAGGTATACAGTGGGGAGAACAAGTATTTGATACACTGACAATTTTGCAGGTTTTCCTACTTACAAAGCATGTAGAGGTCTGTAATTTTTATCATAGGTACACTTCAACTGTGAGAGATGGAATCTAAAACAAAAATCCAGAAAATCACATTGTATGATTTTTAATTAATTAATTTGCATTTTATTGCATGACATAAGTATTTGATACATCAAAACAGAGAATGAGATGTATCTGGTACAGAAACCTTTAGTTTGCAATTACAGAGATCATACGTTTCCTGTAGTTCTTGACCAGGTTTGCACACACTGCAGCAGGGATTTTGGCCCACTCCTCCATACAGACCTTCTCCAGATCCTTCAGGTTTCGGGGCTGTCGCTGGCAATACGGACTTTCGCTCCCTCCAAAGATTTTCTATTGGGTTCAGGTCTGGAGACTGGCTAGGCCACTCCAGGACCTTGAGATGCTTCTTACGGAGCCACTCCTTAGTTGCCCTGGCTGTGTGTTTCGGGTCGTTGTCATGCTGGAAGACCCAGCCACGACCCATCTTCAATGCTCTTACTGAGGGAAGGAGGTTGTTGGTCAAGATCTCGCGATACATGGCCCATCCATCCTCCCTTCAATACGGTGCAGTCGTCCTGTCCCCTTTGCAGAAAAGCATCCCCAAGAATGATGTTTCCACCTCCATGCTTCAGGTTGGGATGGTGTTCTTGGGGTTGTACTCATCCTTCTATTCCTCCAAACACGGCGAGTGGAGTTTAGAGCAAAAAGCTCTATTTTTGTCTCATCAGACCACATGACCTTCTCCCATTCCTCCTCTGGATCATCCGAATGGTCATTGGCAAACTTCAGACGGGCCTGGACATCGCTGGCTTGAGCAGGGGACCTTGCGTGCACTGCAGGATTTTAATCCATGACGGCGTAGTGTGTTACTAATGGTTTCTTTGAACTGGTCCCAGCTCTCTTCAGGTCATTGACCAGGTCCTGCCGTGTAGTTCTGGGCTGATCCCTCACATTCCTCATGATCATTGATGCCCCAGAGGTGAGATCTTGCATGGAGCCCCAGACCGAGGGTGATTGACCGTCATCTTGAACTTCTTCCATTTTCTAATAATTGTGCCAACAGTTGTTGCCTTCTCACCAAGCTGCTTGGCTATTGTCCTGTAGCCCATCCCAGCCTTGTACAGGTCTACAATTTATCCCTGATGTCCTTACAGCTCTCTGGTCTTGGCCATTGTGGAGAGGTTGGAGTCTGTTTGATTGAATGTGTGGACAGGTGTCTTTATAACAGGTAACGAGTTCAAACAGGTGCAGTTAATACAGGTAATGATTGGAGAACAGGGGGCTTCTTAAAGAAAAACTAACAGGTCTGTGAGAGCCGGAATTCTTACTGGTTGGTAGGTGATCAAATACTTATGTCATGCAATAAAATGCAAATTAATTACTTAAAAATCATACAATGTGATTTTCTGGATTTTTGTTTTAGATTCCGTCTCTCACAGTTGAAGTGTACCTATGATAAAAATGACAGACCTCTACATGCTTTGTAAGTAGGAAAACCTGCAAAATCGGCAGTGTATCAAATACTTGTTCTCCCCACTGTATTTCACTGGTCATCCCCAAAGCCAACACTTCCTTTGGCCACCTTTCCTTCTGGTTCTCTGCTGCCAATGACTGGAACGAATTGCAAAAATCACTGAAGCTGGATCTTATATCTCCCTCACTAACTTTAAGTATCAGCTGTCAGAGCAGCTTACCGATCACTGTACCTGTACACAGCCAATCTGTAAATAGCACACTCAACCACCTCATCCCATATTGTTATTTATCCTCTTGCTCTTTTGCACCCAGTATCTCTACTTGCACATCATCATCTGCACATCTATCACTCCAGTGTTAATGCTAAATTGTAATTATTTCGCCTTTTGGCCTATTTATTGTCTTACCTCCCTAATCTTCTACATTTGCAACACCGTAATAGATTTCTCTTGTGTTATTGACTGTACGTTTGTTATGTGTAACTCTGTGTTGTTTTTTGTCGCACTGCTTTGCTTTATCTTGGCCAGGTCGCAGTTGTAAATGAGAACTTGTTTCTCAACTGGCCTACCTGGTTAAATAAAGGTTAATAAAATTTATATAAATAAATAAATCCAACGCTCTTCTATTTTCAAATCTTATAATTGGTCATTTACCTGTCTTAAATGACTCGCTTGCATTGAGGTGGGAGGGGTGGCAATATCTGAGGTGTGTCCTTAACAATGTGCTTGCATCAAAATGCCAATTTCAGTTTGTGTTGGTGGGGATATTTAAACCAACCGAAAGCTAGTCTTAACCTGTCTAGCCCCGGGGTTCCGCTAGCGGAACTCCTCCACATAATAATAAAAATCTATCCCTGCTGTTGGGTCTAGTAGTAGCTCCACTATGCCCTATGATAGGCTAGTTGTAATTCTGACATATTGTTTATACTTTTCAGCGCGAAATTCAAAAAATATTTTGAGAAATATTTACTTTCACACATTAACAAGTCCAATACAGCAAATGAAAGATAAACATCTTGTGAATCCAGTCAACATGTCCGATTTTTAAAATGTTTTACAGCGAAAACACCACGTATATTTTGTTTAGCTCACCACCAAATACAAAAAAGCACAGACATTTTTCACAGCACAGGTAGCATGCACAAAACAACACAAACTAACCAAGAACCAACCAACTAACCAAGAAACAACTTCATCAGATGACAGTCTTATAACATGTTACACAATAAATCTATGTTTTGTTCGAAAAATGTGCATATTTGAGCTATAAATCAGTTTTACATTGCAGCTACCATCACAGCTACGTCACAAATAGCACCGAAGCAGCCAGGTAATACAGACACCAACGTGAAATACCTAATACTCATCATAAACATTTCTGAAATACATGGTGTACAGCAAATGAAAGAGAAGCATCTTGTGAATCCAGCCAATATTTCCGATTTCTTAAGTGTTTACAGCGAAAACACAATATAGCATTATATTAGCTTACCACAATAGCCAGAAACACAAGCCATTATCCAGCAGCAAAAGTTACCGATCGTAACAAACCAGCAAAAGATCTATAATTTTTGACTAACCTTGATAAGCTTCATCAGATGACAGTCCTATAACATCAGGTTATACATACACTTATGTGTTGTTCGAAATGTGCATATTTAGAGCTGAAATCAGTGGTTATACATTGTGTAACGTAGCATCTTTTTCCCACAACGTCCGGATATTTTCTGACACTCACATATTCTGACCAAATAACTATTCATAAACATTACTAAAAAATACATGTTGTATAGGAAATGATGAAGATACACTATTCTTAATGCAATCGCCGTGTTAGAATTTCAAAATAACTTCATTACGACATGCAGTTTACGTTATGGCGAGAGAGTGCCAAAATCTGGGCGCAAACTATTAGTAAACATGTTCCGACAGATATGAAATAGCATCAAAATGGGTCCTACTTTTGTTGAGCTTCCATCAGAATGTTGTACAAGGGGTCCTTTGTCGGGAACAATCGTTGTTTGGTTTTAGAATGGCATTTTTCCCTTTCGAATGAGCAAGCAAAACTAGCTAAGTGGCGCTAAGCTCTCCTTCGTCACCAAACGCAAAGAACGCAACACGTCTAAACTCCCGAAAAAATTTCATAATCTAATAAAACTATATTGAAAAAACATACTTTACGATGATATCTTCACATTTATCAAATAAAATCAAAGCCGGAATATAAGACGTCTATAACGATTGCTTTTCAGAAGCCAATACTGGTGACCTTTATGCGCTTCCTGAACAAACAAATTCTGGGGTCATGTCATTCCAAGCTGTCTCTTTGCCCATAGAAAGAGATTGAACCCCATTTCACCTCTCACAGCTATTGACACCTAGTGGAAGGCGTATGAAGTGCATGTATAGTCATAAATCTCAAGCAAAATGATAGGGAGGGCCGGAACAGAGCCTCGATTTGAGATTTTTCACTTTCTGAAAGGAAGTTTGCTGCAAAATGAGTTCTGTTTTACTCACAGATATAATTAAATCGGTTTTAGAAACTTGAGAGTGTTTTCTATCCAATAGTAATAATAATATGCATATTGTACGAGCAAGAATAGAGTACGAGGCCGTTTAATTTGGGCACGATTTTCCCCAAAGTGTAAATAGCGCCCTCTATCCTCATTAAGCTGTAACGCGACGGTAGCACAGCCTATCCAGCTGTGACGCACAGTGCCATATGCACATGGAACAAGAGAGATGTGCTTTTTGTGCCTGTAAACCTCGTATTTAGAAACAAAACATGTTTTTTCCAATTTCGTTACATTTGATTAAAACCCCTCTTAATGACGGCAGTCTTTTTTGTCCAATACATCTACAAAGTAGACTATCAATACAGGGTTTGGCTCATGAGACCGATTTGAAATAAATATTAAATCACCACAGCTTTATTAAAAGATCAAGTTTGGCAGCAGCAAAACAGTGAGCGGACATCTCCTATTTATCCATGTAGACTTTACATTATTTTAGCCAGCTCCTGTTATTATTGTGGGATGTGCGTAAAAACCCTCCATGTAGGCTACAGTTGAAGTCGGAGGTTTACATACACTTAGTCAAATACATTTAAACTCAGTTTTTCACAATTCCTGACATTTAATCCTAGTAGAAATTCCGTCTTAGGTCAGTTAGGATCACCACTAAATTTTAAGAATTGAATGTCAGAATAATAGTCGAGATAATTATTTATTTCAGCTTTTATTTCTTTCATCACATTCCCAGTGGGTCAGATGTTTACATACACTCAATTAGTATTTGGTAGCATTGCCTTTAAATTGTTTAACTTGGGTCAAACTTTTCGGGTAGCCTTCCACAAGCTTCCCACAATAATTTGGTGAATTGGCCCATTCCTCCTGACAGAGCTGGTGTAACTGAGTCAGGTTTGTAGCCCTCCTTGCTCGCACACACTTTTTCAGTTCTGCCCAAAAATGTTCTATAGGATTGAGGTCAGGGCTTTGTGATGGCCACTCCATATCTTGACTTTGTTGTCCTTAAGCCATTTTGCCAGAATTTGGAAGTATGCTTGGGGTCATTGTCCATTTGGAAGACCCATTTGCGACCAAGCTTTAACTTCACTTCCTGACTGATGTCTTGAGATGTTGCTTCAATATATCCACATAATTTTCCTGCCTCATGATGCCATCTATTTTGTGAAGTGCACCAGTCCCTCCTGCAGCAAAGCACCCCCACAACACGATGCTGCATCCCGGTGCTTCACGGTTGGGATGGTGTTCTTCGGCTTGCAAGCCTCCCCCTTTTTCTTTCAAACATAACGATGGTCATTATGGCCAACAAGTTCTATTTTTTGTTAATCAGACCAGAGGATATTTCTCCAAAAAGTATCATCTATGTCCCATGTGGAGTTGCAAACCATAGTCTGGCTTTTATGGTGGTTTTGGAGCATTGGCTTCTTCCTTGCTGAGACGGCCTTTTGTGGATATAGATACTTTTGTACATGTTTCCTCCAGCATCTTCCCAAGGTCCTTTGCTGTTGTTCTGGGATTGATTTGCACTTTTTGCACCAAAGTACGTTCATCTCTAGGAGACAGAACGCGTCTCTTCCTGAGTGGTATGACGGCTGCGTGGTCCATGGTATTTATACTTGCATACTATTGTTTGTACAGATGAACGTGGTACCTTCAGGCGTTTGGGAATTGCTCCCAAGGATGAACCAGACTTGTGGAGGTCTACAAGTTTTTTTTCTGAGGTCTTGGCTGATTTCTTTAGATTTCCCATGATGTCAAGCAAAAGAGCACTGAGTTTGAAGGTAGGCCTTGAAATACATCCACAGGTACACCTCCAATTGACTCAAATGATGTCAATTATCCTATCAGAAGCTTCTTAAAGCATGACATCATTTTCTGGATTACAAGCTGTTTAAATGCACAGTCAACTTAGTGTATGTAAACTCCTGACCCACTGGAATTGTGATTCAGTGAATTATAAGTGAAATAATCTGTCTGGAAACAATTGTTCGAAAAAATTACTTGTGTCATGCACAAAGTAGATGTCCTAACCGACTTGCCAAAACTATAGTTTGTTAACAAGACATTTGTGGAGTGGTTGAAAAGCAAGTTTTAATGACTCGAACCTAAGTGTATGTAAACTTCCGACTTCAGCTGTATATGCCCATCATGGAATGAGAGATGAGATCATCTGATTACACTCATATTTAGAAACATTTACGTTATTTTCCTCTAACAATTGCTTGTTTTCCGTTTCATTTGATTAAAAACCCCTTACCCTACTATAACTACTGCTGGATCAACAGCAATGCATCTGGTGTCTTTCTTATCGTGGCCATGCACAAGTAGCCTATCATAAAAGGTTTTCTAAATGGTCTACTCGTGAGGCTTTTCCATTTTTCACAATTCACAAAGGCCTATCTCCAGTGCTCCATTCGGCTTGTATCCGTCCCCATTTCCAAAGAGAGCCTCTTGTCCAGTTACCAAAGACACGCTCCTCCAGACATAGGCTATTCAAAATGTACTGTCCTATAACGCCATATCAACGGTAGGCCTAGGCTATAGCTTTGAGAACATGCCTCACACATACAATACAATTTACGGGAGCCTAGTATTTTTTATATGAGGTGAAGTGCGAAGCGTAAAGGCCTAGAGGCTACTCATTGAAGCCAATTACAAATGTTGACTGTCAACACTCCCCAATTTATTTTTACTGTTGCTACCACTCGTTACTGTAGCAGCCTGTGCTATTTAATAAACTGTAGGATCAATCCACAATGGACTAAGAGGAGAATATTCCGTTCCCCTARCCAAGTTGGAGTTGATGGAAATGCAAAGATTGTCAATAACCAACAGAACTTGAGACACAAGCTTGCAGT
This sequence comes from Salvelinus sp. IW2-2015, assembly GCF_002910315.2. Taxonomy (NCBI): domain Eukaryota; kingdom Metazoa; phylum Chordata; class Actinopteri; order Salmoniformes; family Salmonidae; genus Salvelinus; species Salvelinus sp. IW2-2015. Next base: position 83,640,543 of record NC_036842.1, on the reverse strand, counting down.
ATTAAGCCATGGAACCCCTTGATTGGTCAGTGCAGTGAGTGGGCAAGTCCTCATCACACCTAGAATTTGTTTATTCCATAGACATTATGCGGCATTCAAAACAACTGGGAACTCAGAAAAATACGAGGTCAAATCATGAAGTCAGTGATATTCAGGTCGTAAAGTCGGAGCTCAAGAAAGAGGCGGGAAAAATGTATTTTTCCAAGTTCCCAGATGTTTTGAACGCACTGAAGTCGGAAGTCAGAGATTTCCCAGTTCCCAGTTGTTTTGAACGCGTAATTAAAACAATCAGCGAAAGCACTGACATCATCCACTTAAATCCTATGGAAAACTCCCAATGGCACATGAAGCTGGAAGTATTTGAATTTGAAGCGCGTTGCTGAATTGGGCTGAATGTAGGCTGAATGGCACCAACAAATAGCTAAGGATCATGGTGAAAGTGGCCGTAACTAGCAAAGGATCATGGTCGATTTAGTCATTTTCGTCCTGCCTGAGAGAGTCAACCAACCGGGCCCGAGCCTCTTCGTAGCCTGCCATCCCGATATTGGTCTGTGTCAGCACATGGGCCTGTGTGATGACAAATGTAGTAGTCAGAATAGATCACTTTGTAGCGAACTTTAAACGTTTTCACAGTGGGGATCGAACTTAATCATAATAATCTAAATTTATTTTGTTTGACCTTTCTGGCGACTGCAATTTTCATAGGCTTGCTAGGGCAGACCATGGCTTTTGGCATTGATATGTCATGACTTCACACTCCAGACAGGACATTCGGGGTTTATTCATCAAAACCCAGCCATTTTGCGCCACAGACAGCTATTGTGCTCATAATAATGGCTGTGAAAATAGCAAAAATATTTTTCACAAACCCTTGGACCTATAGCACTACCTCTAACGCTTAGATTTACTATTACGTTAGGTTTGTTACAATAGAGCACCATATGGTTTGTTTAGCACAGGAGCTGACTATACAGCACAATCAGACCTGGGACCAGGCAAGCACTGTCTCTGGATTTCGTCACCTGATGAAAAAAATTTAACCGCGTTACAATGTCCCCTCACGCACACATTTCAGCAGCAAAGTAATTCCCAAACTCTGAAACATCACAGAGAGAAATTGAAAGTGAATTGACACAGGCACCCTATCTAGCTCTCTCCACTGATAGTTGGACCTCCAGAGCAACTCAAAGCTACCTCACTGTGACGGTTCACTATGTACTGGAAGCTACCTCACTGTGACGGTTCACTATGTACTGGAAGCTACCTCACTGTGACGGTTCACTATACTGGAAGCTACCTCACTGTGACGGTTCACTATGTACTGGAAGCTACCTCACTGTGACGGTTCACTATGTACTGGAACTACCTCACTGTGACGGTTCACTATGTACTGGAAGCTACCTCACTGTGACGGTTCACTATGTACTGAAGCTACCTCACTGTGACGGTTCACTATGTACTGGAAGCTACCTCACTGTGACGGTTCACTATGTACTGGAAGCTACCTCACTGTGACGGTTCACTATGTACTGGAAGCTACCTCACTGACGGTTCACTATGTACTGGAAGCTACCTCACTGTGACGTTCACTATGTACTGGAAGCTACCTCACTGTGACGGTTCACTATGTACTGGAAGCTACCTCACTGTGACGTTCACTATGTACTGGAAGCTACCTCACTGTGACGGTTCACTATGTACTGGAAGCTACCTCACTGTGACGGTTCACTATGTACTGGAAGCTACCTCACTGTGACGGTTCACTATGTACTGGATTGGGAGATGAAGAGCTACATGTTGTCAAAGATAAGAAGCACTTTTAATTTTTATGTTTTTCTCCCCTTGATTTCATACAGTAGAGACAGAAACCAGGCCTAGTCAGTCATGCTGCCATTTTTCTGAATGGAAAGTTTTATTTGTCTATAGACAAAATAAGAGTTCATTGTTTAATGTGTGATGTGATTCAATTTTTTTGTTAAATATAAAGATACCGAAACCGTACCATTACCATGGCCCACAACCATGATACATACCAAACCGTGGGCCCACTGTACCGTTGCATCCATACAAGTTATATTTGCATGATTTACATGATTCATCATTATCATTGGTTCCTGCACGTGACTAACCAATACCTCACGAGGCTTCTTCTCTCCAAGCTGAGACCTTGACAGTGAGATACCCCTTTCGGGTTCTCAGAGCAATGTTCTGGGCATACTGCAAAATTGCTAATACTGATAGTGAGGATTCTGTCCATGCACCATCAGTCAGTCACTTGCATGAACCCAATTGGTTATGAGAAAAGAAGCATGTATGCTAAACATACGATCTGTGTACAATCTGATACACATACTGATAAAAATGTTCCCTCACAATTGTATGGTTTAAAGAAATGATGAAAAAGAGGTGGCAAACAAGTCAGGCTGCTCAGCTGATTGGTTGAAATACTGTGAATTGAGAAATGTTGTGACTAAACTTAACAAAAATAGGAAATATTACCAAACAAAGATAAATGACATACAAAACAATAGAAAAAGACTGTGGATTACCTTAAATGTTATAATGGGCAGAAAGCCCAATTAATCTCCAGCGTTCATTGAAGTTAATGAGTTATTTATAACAAAATCTTTTGATATTGCCAATCATTTCAATGACTATTTCACTAGTAATGTGGAAAAACTCAGAAGTGAAATGACAACATTAAACATTAAAATAATGAAAGAGAATGATTGCTGTTTTACATTTGGTCAAGTTAGTGTGGGAGAGGGGATAAGCTAAGCCATCAGGTATAGACAACTTTGATGGGAAACTATTGAGAATGGTAGCAGACTGTATTGCCACCCCTATTTGCTATATCTTAACCAAAGCCTAAAGGAGTGTGTGTGTTGACAGGCGTGGGAGGAAGCTAAAGTAATTCCACTGTCTAAAAATACTAAAGCACCCTTTGCTGGCCTTAACAGCCGCCCAATCGGTTTGCTGTCTGTTCTTGGTAAACTGATGGAGAGGATTGTGTTTGAGCAAATACAATGCTATTTTTCAGAGAACAAGTTAACTACTGACTTTCAGCATGCATATAGAGAAGGGCACTCCATTTGTATTGCACTGACTCAGATGACTGATGATTGGTTAAAATAAATGGATAATAATAAGATAGTTGGAGCTGTATTGTTAGATTTCAGTGCAGCCTTTGATGTTATTGATCATGAATTGTTATTGAAAAAAGTAAATTGCTATGGCTTTACATGACCTCCCATCACATGGTTGGATAGTTTTTTATCCAATAGAACCTAAAGAGTGTTCTTCAATGGAAGCTTCTATAACATCAGATATGTACAGTGCGGTGTCCCTCAGGGCAGTTGCCTTAGGCCGTTACTCTTCTCTATTTTTACAAATGATTTGCCACTGGTCTTACACAAAGCGGTACCCCCTGTATTTAGCCACTATAACTATGTATGCTATTGATTTCACACTCTACATGTCAGCACCCAAAGCCAGTGAGCTCACTGAAATTCTAAATAAAGAGTTAGTCAGTATCAAAATGGGTGATTAATAATAAACTGGTCTTAAATATATCTTTCAAAACATTCTCTGAGACCTAAACCTCATTATCATGGTCAAGTCATATTGACAAAGTGGTTGTGAAGTTGGGGAGGGTTATGTCTGTTATAAAAACAAAAATCAACTGTACTAGTTATTCAGGCTCTGGGATTGTCCCATCTTGATTGCTGTCCAGTAATATGGTTAAGTGCAGCAAAGAAAGACCTAACAAAGCTGCAGCTTGCTCAAAACAGAGCAGCACGCCTTGCCCTTAACTGCACATATAGAACTAACATCAACAACATGCCAGTCTTTCCTGGTTGATGGTTGATGAGAGATTGACTGATTCTATTCTAGTTTTTATTTGAAATATTACTGTGCCGAAAATTCCAGATTTTCTGCATAATCAAATAATATTCAGCTCACCCATACATACCCCACAAGACATGCCACCAGGGGTCACTTCACAGTCCCCAAGCCCAAAACAAATTCACGGCAACCCACACTTTTATAGAGTACCATGATCTCATGGAACTCCCTTCCATCTCCAATTACTCAAACAAACAGCAAAATTACATTTAAAAAAAACACAGATTAAACAATAACTCATGGAATGGCGGGGACTATGAGGGGACACACACAAACACAAGCACACACACACTAACACACATTCTTTTTTGTTGTTGTAGTGTTTGTATATCGTTGTATTTTAAATGTGTGTGACTGTTCTTGTCTCAGTGTTTTGCTACTTATCATGTTTTGTGTTTTTTTGGACCCCAGGAAGAGTAGCTGCTACTTCTGCAAAAGCTAATGGCGATCCGAATAAACAAATAAATAAACAAATAAGGACAGATTCAGTCACTTACACTTCATTTCCCCCCCCCCCCCCCCCCCGATCTCTTCCCAGCTACGGACTGCATGGTGTCAGAGTGGACGGAGTGGTCCGAGTGTAATAAGTCCTGCGGGAGAGGCCACACCATCAGGACGCGCATGGTGAAGCTGGAGCCCCAGTTTGGAGGGGAGCCCTGCTCTGAGACGGTACAGAGGAAGAAGTGTAAGATCAGGAAGTGCAAACGGGGCTCCAGGGCCAGCGAGGAGAAGAAGAGACGGCGGGGGGGAGAGGTGGGCGGCGGGAAGGAGAAGAGAAGGGGAAAACAGCAAGGACGGGACGCAGCAGTGGAGGAACAGCCAGGTCAGTCATCATCATCACCTGTGTGGCATATATACTGTATATACACATTTTTTATCCTCATCATTATCACCTCTTTCATTTATATCATTGATACATGCTTTATCCACCACCTTGATGTATCCTTTATATCCCAAATATAGGGTTAAATAAATCGGGCTTGTCACTGACGATGATTTCCCAGTCACTCATTATTCATTTGGATTTCCCATAAGTCCTGCTGAGGTATTATTTGTATCTCAGAATGTAGATCAAATGAAATCAAATTTTATTTGTCACGTGCCGAATACCACAGGTGTAGATCTTAGCGTGAAATGCTTACTTACAAGCCCTTAACCAACAATGCAGAGTTAAGAAAAATAAGAGTTAAGAAAAATATTTACTAAATAAACAAAAGTTAAAAATAAAAGCGCAACAATAAAATAACAATAACGTGGCTATATACAGGGGGTACTGGTACAGAGTCAATGTGCGGGGGTACAGGTTAATCAAGGTAATTGAGGTAATATGTACATGTTGGTAGGGGTAAAGTGATTATGCATAGATAATAGATAATAAACAGTGAGTAGCAGCAGTGTATAAAAAGGGGGGAAGGGGGGGGGGTCAATGCAAATAGTCCAGGTAGCCATTTGATTAGCTGTTCAGTAGTCTTATAGCTTGGGGGTAGAAGCTGTTAAGAAGCCTTTTGGACCAAGACTTGGTGCTCTGGTACCACTTGCCGTGCGATAGCAAAAGGAACAGTCTATGACTAGGGTAGCTGTAGTCTTTGGCAATTTTAGGGCCTTCCTCTGACACCGCCTGGTATAGAGGTCCTGGATGGCAGGACGCTTGGCCCCAGTGATATACTGGATCATATGCACTACCCTCTGTAGCACCTTGCCGTCTGAGGCCGAGCAGTTGCCATACCAGGCGATGATGCAACCAGTCAGGATGCTCTCAATCGTGCAGCTGTAGAACTTTTTGAGGATCTGAGGACCCATGCCAAATCTTTTCAGTCTCCTGAGGGGGAATAGGTGTTGTCATGCCCTCTTCATGACTGTCTTGGTGTGTTTGGACCGTGATAATTTGTTGGTGATGTGGACACCAAGGAACTTGAAGCTCTCAACCTGCTCCACTACAGCCCTGTTGATGAGAATGGGGGCGTGCCCTGCCCTCCTTTYCATGTAGTCCACGATCATCTCCTTTGTTTTGACCACGTTGAGGGAGAGGTTGTGGGCCTGGCACCACACTTCCAGGTCTCTGACCCCCTCCCTATAGGCTGTCACATCGTTGTCGGTGATCAGGCCTATCACCATTGTGTCATTGGAAAACTTAATGATGGTGTTGGAGTCGAGCTTGGCCACACAGTCATGTGTGAACAGGGAGTACAGGAGGGGACTGAGCACACACCCCTGAGGGGCCCTCATGTTGAGAATCAGCGTGGCAGATGTGTTGTTGTCTACCCTTACCACCTGGGGGGCGGCCCGTCAGGAAGTTCAGGATCCAGTTGCAGAGGGAGGTGTTTAGTCATAGGGTAGCTTAGTGATGAATAGTCAATGAACAGCATTCTCACATAGGTGTACCTTTTGTCCAGGTGGGAAGGGGCAGTGTTGAGTGCAATAGAGATTGTGTCATCTGTGGATCTGTTGGGGCGGTATGCAAATTGGAGTGGGTCTCAGGTTTCTGGGATGATGGTGTTGATGTGAGCCATGACCTGCCTTTCAAAGCACTTCATGGCTACAGACGTGAGTGCTATGGGTCAGTAGTCATTTAGGCAGGTTACCTTGGTGTTCTTGGGCACAGGGACTATGGTGGTAAGCTTGAAACATGTACAGTGCCTTGCAAAAGTATTCATCCCCCCTTGGCGTTTTTCCTATTTTGTTGCATTAAAACCTGTAATTTAAATTGATTTTTATTTGGATTTCATGTAATGGACATACAACAAATTGTCCAAATTGGTGAAGTGAAATTTTAAAAATGATTTGTTTCAAACAATTTGAAAAAATAAAATAAAATGAAAAGTGGTGTGTGCATATGTATTTACCCACTTTGCTATGAAGCCCCTAAATAAGATCTGGTGCAACCAATTACCTTCAGAAGTCACATAATTAGTTAAAGTCCACCTGTGTGCAATCTAAGTGTCACATGATCTGTCACATGATCTCAGTATATATACACCTGTTCTGAAAGGCCCCAGAGTCTGCAACGCCACTAAGCTCTCCAAACAGATCAGGGACAAAGTTGTGGAGATGTACAGATCAGGGTTGGGTTATAAAAATATTCCAAAACTTTGAACATCCCACGGAGCACCATTAAATCCAGTATTAAATTTTTTTAAGAATATGGCACCACAACAAACCTGCCAAGAGAGGGCCTCCCACCAAAACTCACAGACCAGGCAAGGAGGGCATTAATCAGAGAGGCAACAAAGAGACCAAAGATAACCATTAAGTAGCTGCAAAGCTCCACAGCAGAGATTGGAGTATCTGTCCAAAGGACCACTTTAAGCCATACGCTCCACAGAGCTGGGCTTTACAGAAGAGTGGCCAGAAAAAAGCCATTGCTTAAAGAAAAAAATAAGCATACATGTTTGGTGTTCGCCAAAAGGCATGTGAGAGACTCCCCAAACATATGGAAGAAGGTACTCTGGTCAGATGGGACAAAAATTTAGCTTTTTGGCCATCAAGGAACATGCTATGTCTGGCGCAAACCCAACATCTCTCACCACCCGGAGAACATCATCCCCACAGTGAAGCATGGTGGTGGCAGCATCAAGCTGTGGGGATGTTTTTCATCGGCAGGGACTGGGAAACTGGTCAGAATTGAAGGAATGATGGATGGTGCTAAATACAGAGAAATTCTTGAGGGAAACCTGTTTCAGTATTCCAGAGATTTGAGACTGGGACAGAGGTTCACCTTCCAGCAGCAATGACCCTAAGCATACTGCGAAAGCAACACTTGAGTKGTTTAAGGGGAAACATTTAAATGTCTTGGAATGGCCTAGTCAAAGCCCAGACCTCAATCCAATCCAGAATCTGTGGTATGACTTAAAGATTGCTGTACACCAGCGGAACCCATCCAACTTGAAGGAGCTGAAGCAGTTTTGCCTTGAAGAATGGAAATCCAAGTGGCTAGATGTGCCAAGCTTATAGCGACATACCCCAAGAGACTTGCAGCTGTAATTGCTGCAAAAGGTGGCTCTACAAAGTATTGATTTTGGGGGGGTGAATAGTTATATGCAAGTTTTCATTTTTCTTTGTCTTATTTCTTGTTTGTTTCACAAAAAAAATTATTTTGCATCTTCAAAGTGGTAGGCATGTTGTATGAATCAAATGATACAAACCCCCCCAAAATCGATTTTAATTCCAGGTTATAAGGCAACAAAATAGGAAAAATGCCAAGGGGGGTCAATACTTTCGCAAGTCACTGTAGGTATTACAGACTCAACCTGCCAGGGACAGGTTGAAAATGTCAGTGAAGACACTTGCCAGTTGGTCAGCGCATGCTCGTAGTACGTGTCCTGGTAATCCATCAGGCCATGTGGCCTTGTGAATGCTGACCTGTTTAAAGGTCTTACCCACATTGGCTACGTCGAGCGTGATCACACAGTCGTCCGGCACAGCTGGTGCTCTCATTCATGCTTCAGTGTTGCTTGCCTTGAAGCACGCATAGAAGTTATTTAGCTCATCTGGTAGACTTGTGTCACTGGGCAGCTCGCGTCTGGTCTTCCCTTTGTAGTACGTAATAGTTTGCAAGCCCTGCCACATCCGACGAGCATCGGAGCCGGTGTAGTAGGATTTAATCTTAGTCCTGTATTTACGCTTTGCCCGTTTGATGGTTTGTCTGAGAGCATAGCGGAATATCTTATAAGCGGGTTGGAGTTCCGCTCCTTGAAAGCGGCAGCTCTACCCTTTAGCTCAGTTCGGACATTCCTCATGTCAAATTTCTCATGCAGCCCACTCTTAATCCATCCGCCCAAGTCCTGAGATGATCATTGCTGCCCCCTCCCTTCCTGCCTGGCTGGCTGTGTTAGAGCGGCTACACTCAGTGCTGATCAGCCCTGTCAGGTTGATAAAGTGACTGGGCCTGCTCACAGATGGCCGTCATGATGCTCCCAGCAGGTAGAGGCAGAGCAGTCAGGGTGGGCTTTGGACTGTTGCCTCCCCGCAGAGACAGGTTTCTTTAACCCGTGGCTAATGAGCTGGTGACGGTGACAAATACCCCCACAGATCTGTCTGGGGCTGGGAAGAATACCCCTCCACCACCACAACCCACACCACCCACCATTCATCATCACTAAAAAAGGGCGGTAGGGAGCGGACCGGGACTCCATGCTCTCTGGAGCGTGGATGATTGTTCAGTCTAATGTAAGGCTAAGAATGATTGGTCATGAAATTAAGGCTTGGACATTGCACATTTGATATGTCTCACTTGTGCTTGCTCACATGAATGAATATGTCATAATCAAGTAAAATATTTGGTGCATGATTGATTTGGCTGACTAAGTAAAGCCACCTGAAACCCCAACCTGGTCTCAGAGCATTTTGTATTATTCTGTATGTTATTCTGAGACACTACATTTAATATGAAATGTTACATTTGGTATTGTTACATTTGGTATGGTTAATTAAGGTAAAAACTAAAGGAGGGTGGTTGGTCAGGGTAGAGGTGTAGGCGTATAACCCAGACATCTAGTAACCCAAAGGTTGCGAATTCCAATCGCATCACGGACAAGTTTAGCATTTTAGCTAATTCGCATACCTTTCTACTACTTACTACTTTTTAGCTACTTTTCAAATAATTAGCATGTTAGCTAACCCTTCCCCTAACCCTAACCTTAACTCAGTCTTAAACCTAACCCCTATTCTAGCTAACGAAATGTAACACTAAATGGAGTGTCTTGGATTTACACACAGAATAATACAAAATGCTCTGAGACCAGGTTGGAAACCCCCCTCTCTCGTCTCATTGACTTGGTCCCACAGGTTGTAAGATGAAGCCCTGGTCCAGTTGGACGGACTGTACCAAGCACTGCGGTGGGGGGATCCAGGAGCGCTTAATGGCTGTGAAGAAGAGAGCCAAGAGTGCCCCTGCACAGGTCACCAGCTGCAAGGACAGGAAGGAGATCCGTGCTTGTAATGTCCAGCCCTGCTAGGGGGCTCTGCTGTCTATTTGTGTTTATCTTTGTTAGGGCTGGGGGGAGGAAGGAGAAACAGACTGTCAGTGTTGATTTAGCCTGGGTTGGCAGTCAGTGTGATGGATACAGCACCTGTGTGTTGGAGGGAGATGAGAGATTCTCCAGAGACTCCATTACTGTGGATCACTGGGCTGAGGACGAGACCAGCGTCAGTCATTAGTCTTATAGTAGCCTCCTCACTCAGCAGGCCAATGTATTACTATGTAACCAACATACAGTACACCACAACTTCACAATCACACACAACACATCTTTTTTTACAATGTTATTTTTGTCTTTATACTACAGTTGTATTGGCTTTACTAGCTAGCACTGATAACACTCTTTCACTCTTGCATGTCTAACGTTTCTCAGTCAGAAGACTTCACTGGTAGTGGCCCTAGACTTCAAAATGTGGCCAAATGATGATGATAACCATGTTTTAAAGGGCACTTGCAGATCTTAGAAATAGCCACTTCAGTCCAGGCCTCCAGTCTAGGGCATCAAAAGGAATTTGCATTTGGCATTTTTCCTGCCCCCAATTTCTTTATCCGCATCAGAGAGTTGAGTTTCACTCCAGCATTCATGTATCATTAAGGCAGGTCTCCAAACTTCACTGTCCAGTTGATTTGAGCATAGTAACCCTGCTGGTATAACCACAATACTTCATACAGGTTGTACAAAGTAGCTCTGTATACACAGTAAGACTTTTTTGGAAAATCAGTGTTGATTGTATTGAAACGTTATTGAATGAAAATACCAACCAAGTAATTTATAGAAAATATTGTATCCTGTGTTTAGTTTGTTAATTTGACAATTATATTCCAAGACAAAGCACAGGTGAACAATCATTACAGGTTTTTGTATGCCTCAATACATTATTATTTTCAAGACAAGAATCTGTTGTGACTTTTTATTCCATTGTAAGACATGTAAAGTCTTAAACATGCCTCGTTGAGTGTGCATAATTACATATTTTGTTTCTTTTGTTGTTGTATTTTGATAAGAATGTCAGACAAGACTCTTTCCAAAGTCATATGTAGATGTTCTCTCCGTCATTTTATCAGTCCTCTCTCTTTCTTCTTTTGCCTCTATACCATATTACTATTTTGGAATAAATCACCTTTACCATAAAAGTAAACGTCATAAATCATTTTGTGAATGTCTTTTTGCTCATCTCCCACCTTTTCTATAGACATGTACTGTTTTGTCCTGTCCAATGATTTGCCCACTTAAAGCACTTCTAGATGATTGTAGAAGCCATTCTTTCATAAAGCTCTCAACAAAATAATCATTGAGTATGAAAGTGAGTACCCAGCTCCAGGTTTAGAGAGATGAGCCACCTCCCAGCTTCAGGTTTAGAGAGATGAGCCACCTCCCAGCCCAACCTGGTCTCAGAGCATTTTGTAATATTCTTGTAAATCTGAGAGACTTCATTTATTACGTGTAACGTTTTGTACGGTATGTATTCATTTGTGGATGTCCTTCACCCATTTCGTATGATATGTTCCAAATTCCAATTAGTATTAAATGTAACAAATTTGCAACACCCCATGGGTCTCCCGGTCGCGGCCAGCTGCGACAGAGTCTGGATTGAACCCAGAATCTCTAGTGGCACAGCTAGCACTGCGATGCAATGCCTTAGACCACTGCGCCATGTTACAAATTTGCAAAAAGTACAATATTTAATGGATTTGTTACGAATATGCAAAATATTTGCGATATTACGAATTCTAGCTAGGTGGCTAACATTAGCTAGCTGGCTAACGTTAGCGAGGCTAGGGCCTCCCGAATGGCGCAGTGGTCTAAGGCATTGCATCACAGTGCTAGCTGTGCCACTAGAGATTCTGGGTTCAATCCAGACTCTGTCGCAGCTGGCCACGACCGGGTGACCCATGGGGTGGTGCACGATTGGCCCAGTGTCGTCCGGGTTAGGGGAGGGTTTGGCCGGCAGGGATGTTCTTGTCCTATTGCGCACTAGTGACACCTATGGCGGGCCTGGCGCAGTGCACGCTGACACGATCACCAGGTGTATGGTGTTTCCTCCGACACATTAATGCGGCTGGCTTCCAGGTTAAGTGGGCATTGTGTCAAGAAGCAGTGCAGCTTGGTTGGGTTGTGTTTCGGAGTCCGTACGGGAGTTGCAGTGATGAGACAAGACCGTAACTACCAATTGGATACCACGAAATTGGGGATAAATAGGGGTAAAAAATACATTTTTAAATACATTCTTTAAATTACATTAGCTGGGTTAGGGTTAAGTTTAGGAGTTATGTTAAAGGTTTAGGAGAAGGGTTAGCAAACATGCTAAGTAGTTTAAAAGTTGTTTGTGATGAGATTCGAACAAGCAACCTGTGGGCTGTTAGACGTCTGCGTTATATGCCCACCCATCCAACCCAAACCAACCACACCAAACTTAACATACCGTCTCATACTAATTTAGGTGTTCTGGATGTACTTTTACTATGTTACGTCTAGTCTATGAGACCAGGCTGCCATTTAGAGATGAGCCACATCCCAGCTGCACTGTATCAGAACAGCCAACAGGGGGAGAAAGAGCCTTGATTATAAATGTTCTGCCAAATCAGCCCTGTACCTCAGTTACTGTTCAGCCACAAGTTTACCAGGGATGTCATAGATTTAAGAGAACAAATATCAGATAGACTTTCTTTGTTAAAGTAAGGTTCAACGTCAAATGTAAATTAAATGTCAAAATACAAGAGTTGCATTCCTTTCTTGAATTTCAAAAGCGGAAGAACACTTGTATTTCAATAAGGCGTTATATCCTGCCACTGGAGCCATGGTAACAAACACTGAGGCCTACATTGCACACTCATGAAAGATTTACTATGAATTGTGGGACAGACACTTGCCGATACAGACATTAAATATCCATGGTGGGGGGCTGAGTGAGGCATCCGCCGAGACAAACAGTGATAAATGGCAGAGTACACCACCCTGTGGATGAAGGGGACTGGGGGCGGTGGGGTTTAAACCGCTCTCTGTCTCCTGACCTTTTCTGCCTCTCTTCCTCTGTGTGACAGGCAAATGCCACGGTGTACCGCCAGGTACCACTCCAAGGTAAGGCTTCATCTCCCTGTCAGATCTAGCCTTTAAGCAGGGGTGTCAAACTCATTTTGCCCCAGGGGGAGCATTCGGTCTTCAATGAGGTCCGGAGGGCCGCACTGAAAATGAGTTATATTTCCTTGCCGTCAAAACAGTCTTCTATCCATCGTTATAGGAATTTTCGATACTCTCCGACTGTCTAGATTTCATTTCAGTGATTATTAGTGAGCTGGACACAGTCAAGAAACTGTATGAATGTAGGTCCTTTATCATTTCTACACAGTTTAGATTTGGTTTCAGTCATTTAGTTGCATAGACCACATACATTTACAATGTTTGACACCCCTGCTTTAAAGTTTTGGTGTTGGAGATACGGCTGAGATCACTGAAAATGTCACCAGGGCCATTTTCTACTGACACCCCAGCTAGGAGTTAGTCTTTATTGCTATGCCTAGTCTTGTCTACCAGCTGACTCTAGCAGTGAGCCTAGAGACAAGGTTACTATTTGCCGAAGAGTAAAGGCTTTTAGAAAAAAGGGCAGGAGACAGAGAGCGGTTTAAACCCCACCAAAAAATGTGATCATATTACCCAGTGCTAATCTCCCTACACTGGCTTCCTGTTAAGGCAAGGGCTGATTTCAAGGTTTTACTGCTAACCTACAAAGCATTACATGGGGGTTTGCTTCCTAACCTTATCTTCCGATTTGGTCCTGCCGTACATACCAACACGTACGCTACGGTCACAAGACGCAGGCCTCCTAATTGTCCTAGAATTTCTAAGCAAACAGCTGGAGGCAGGGCTTTCTCCTATAGAGCTCCATTTTTATGGAATGGTCTGCCTACCCATATGAGAGACGCAGACTCGGTCTCAACTTTTAAGTCTTTACTGAAGACTTATCTCTTCAGTGGGTCATATGTGAGTGTAGTCTGGCCCAGGAGTGTGAAGGTGAACGGAAAGGCTCTGGAGCAACGAATCGCCCTTGCTGTCTCTGCCTGGCCGGTTCCCCTCTCTCACTGGGATTCTCTGCCTCTAACCCTATTACAGGGGCTGGCTTCTGGTGTCACTGGCTTACTGGTGCTCTTTCATGCCGTCCCTAGGGGGGTGCGTCACTTGAGTGGGTTGATCTTCCTGTCTGGGTTGGCGCCCCCCCCTGGGTTGTGCCGTGGTGGAGATCTTTGTGGGCTATACTCGGCCTTGTCTCAGGATGGTAAGTTGGTGGTTGAAGATATCCCTCTAGTGGTGTGGGGGCTGTGCTTTGGCAAAGTGTGTGGGGTTATATCCTTCTTATATATCCTTCCTATCCTTCCTATATCCTTCCTGTTTGGCCCTGTCCGGGGGTATCATCGGATGGGGCCACAGTGTCTCCTGACCCCTCCTGTCTCAGCCTCGTATTTATGCTGCAGTAGTTTGTGTCGGGGGGCTAGGGTCAGTTTGTTATATCTGGAGTACTTCTCCTGTCTTACCCGGTGTCCTGTGTGAATTTAAGTATGCTCTCTCTAATTCTCTCTTTCTTGCTCTCTCTCGGAGGACCTGAGCCCTAGGACCATGCCTCAGGACTACCTGGCATGATGACTCCTTGCTGTCCCCAGTCCACCTGGCCGTGCTGCTGCTCCAGTTTCAACTGTTCTGCCTGCGGCTATGGAACACTGACCTGTTCACCGGACGTGCTACCTGTCTCAGACCTGCTCTTTTCAACTCTCTAGAGACCGCAGGAGCGGTAGAGATACTCTTAATGATCGGCTATGAAAAGCCAACTGACATTTACTCCTGAGGTGCTGACTTGCTGCACCCTCGACAACTACTGTGATTATTATTATTATTTGACCATGCTCGTCATTTATGAACATTTGAACATCTTGGCCATGTTCTGTTATAATCTCCACACGGCACAGCCAGAAGACGACTGGCCACCCCTCATAGCCTGGTTCCTCTCTAGGTTTCTTCCTAGGTTTTGGCCTTTCTAGGGAGTTTTTCCTAGCCATTGTGCTTCTACACCTGCATTGCTTGCTGTTTGGGGTTTTAGGCTGGGTTTCTGTACAGCACTTTGAGATATCAGCTGATGTACGAGGGGATATATAAATACATTTGATTTGATTTGATTTAGAAGATGACACCTCCCTGTCTTTCATCACTTCTGCATTCTCCCCATAGTTCCCACTCCTCCCCTTCCCAAAGCCAGCTGAATGGCCTGCCTCTTGCACCTGGCCCTTCCTGTGTAGAGTCATGTGTCATTAAAGACTGCTCTCAGTGCATGTTGCTCTCCAGTCATCTTCAAACACTCAGCCTTCAGAGATATAATGGCTGTATTATGGGTAGGCTGCAAATCATTGCCAAAACTCATGGACATGTAGATGAGCTTCGACTCTGGCCTTGTTGTGGCTCCTGTTTACATTCAGACCTGGCTTCATAAAGTGGCTCTATATTTTCTTTGTGCATTTCAAAAGGTCAAAAGCTGAAGCGTTACAGATTCCGCGATAGAAATGTAAAAGTAATTTCCAATTGAGCCGATATAAGCAGCGTTTACCGGGAATGCAGTCTCTCCCAAAGCTGGAACATTGCCTTAAAATTTAAATTATGCTGTAAAGCTGAATTTCCACAATGCGGATTGAATAGAGCCCATTCAGTGACAAAAGCCCCTGTTTTTTGGAACTTTTAATAAAACACAGTAGGTGGTTGTTTTCTTCAGAGATTCACTACAAGAACAATACGCTAAGATAAAGGCCTGCCATTTACTATGATCTGAATATTCACAGTTTAAAAGATATTTAAGTATTTCTGTTGAATGATGTCTGATAATAATTTATTGAATATGCAAATTAATCAGCATTCATAGTTTAATAATATAGCAGAGGAAAGAGAAAAACCTTGATCATTTTGTGATTCATTTATACCATTATCACAATGAGGCAATATTCCCCAGCAACCATCAATTTCTTCAGGCACAGGGCCCTGGGATGCATTTTCACATGTTCATTATGATTCACCCCACACACATGATATACAGGCCTACTTTTCTATTGGGTTTTGAACAATAGGTCCTGTTTGGCGTAGGAACTGTAGGTAGTGATCATGTATGAGAGGTCTGAATCTGGTTACCATGGGTTCACTCAGTCAACTATCACCCTAACATCTGACATGTCTCTGCTGCGTGTTCCATCCCCATGCAACCTTCTCTCCCTCTCACCTTGCCATCCCGTGATTGCTTCTGCACTATCGTATCCCGGTGGGCTTAATTGTGTGGCGCTAACCCATACAGAGCTGTGTTCGCCCTCATTGTAAACAGAAGCACAGCAGCAGGCGCTTTGAAGAAGGAATGGAAACGCTGCTGCTACTGAGGGAGCTGGTCTTTCTCTGGCCAGACAGGTTGTGAAGCACAGACCACAGTCTCCCGCAGGAACCTATCAGCAGGGGGGAAGAGGGAGGGTAAGTGTTGACATTATAAAACATAGTACATACACTTCTCCCATGCAACTTCAGGAGCTGGAGGCTGACCATTGATCTGACATATTGAGAAAAATCTATTTAGTGAATCGACCGGAGAGAAAAATATAATTTGTAATGCATATGACGTGAACTTATTTTCCAATCGCCCTTTCAAATGTCTTTCCTACTGTATCATGCTATAATTTGTTGAGCCTATAGGTCAGGGCTTTGTTGCTGCCATGATGGATGGTTAATAAGATATGTGAATTTCATGATGTAGCAAATCAATAGCAAGTCCAGACATAGAAAGGCCTTGCTGCAAATGGCTAGACATGACTACTGCCTGTGCACACAGGGAGCTCAGGAAATGCCTCATAGTAAGGCTCTGTAAAACCATATGACAAGTGTCCGAACCAAGTACGACCAGTAATTGTTTACTTTAAAACAAAAATGCTGAAAGCTACTAATGATGAGGAATGTCATGACCAGTCCATAGGTTTACTTCAAAACAATATTTTAACACAGTAAAATTAGCACAGCAGAATTGATACAAAACTAAGTTGTTCTTCGACAAAAATGAAACGAAAGCTGGGCCACTTTGCTCAAAGCAAATTAATTCATTAGAACATTGAATTCATTTGATGCATTTATTCATTTCTCTGCATGGTATTCTCCTTTAATGGTCCTCCCAAATGCCCCAATTATTTCACAGTCCATACCACGGAGTAATATAATAATAATAATATACGCCTTTTAACAGACCCTTTTATCCAAAGCAACTTACAATCATGCGCACATAATGTCCTATGGGACCTCACCTGATGATGATTATATTGGACCAATCAGCTATTGTTGATTTTTTTTTGTGGTTTGGTTAAGTCCACTGTGTTTTCTGTTCTTTGAATGACTGTGTAAACAACAGGAAGGGAACTAGACAGTAGGCTCCTTCTGTAGAATACCAGAATAGGATTGTTGATGTTGTTGTTGTTTTGTCAGAGGACAAGGTATAATAGGCATGTGCTCCTCTGCAGTGGGATCCTATAGGGCTCTACTGCAGGTTAGAGAGGAGTAAGAGATTCTGTTTCTAAATGATCTGTTCTCTCTCCCGAAGTCTGAACCAAGCAAACTCATCCAACACAGATTGTGTATGAGCCTGCTCTGAGTCTGTTCCATTCTGTTCTGTTCTGTTCCGTTATGTTCGATTCTGTTCTGCTCTGTTCTGTTCTGTTCCATTCTGCTCTGTTCTTTTCCATTATTTTTTATTCTGTTCCATTCGGTTCTTTTATGTTCTGTTCCATCCGGTTCTGTTCTGTTCTCCTCTGATGTGTTCTGATCTTTTCTATTCTGTTCTGTTCCATTCTGATCTGTCCTGTTGTTACATTCTCTTCTATTCTGTTCCATTCTGTTATGTTCCATTCTGTTCTGATCTGTGCAGAATGTGCCTTTATCTCATGTCTGAGGCTAACTATCTGACTGTGCTTTTCCTGTCAGTGTCTCAGTGAGCTGGTCTCTACAGTCTCTCTTCTCCCTCTCCTCCCTAATAAGAGCACATTAATGTCTTGGCCGGGTTATTGCTCACTATTCCCTTTTAGGCATCTTCAATCCCTATATTGGTGGTGATGAGGCCAGGGGCCTGGGGCCTACCGGCCCCTCAGAAGCTCCTCGTTACCTAGAGAGATAGCAGCTCACTGCCCTATGGCCCCAACACATTCATATTTTAGTATGTTGACTTGGCAAAGTGTGCTGAATGGATAGCACACAGCCCATGGCCAGCAAAGGCACTGAAATGGGATCTAATGGGTTGAACTACAGGGAAATATGGTGGCAAGCACAATAACCCGGTGATGTGAGGTTTAGGTGTGCTGGATGGAAAGCTAGCAGAGGATGCTTGTTAATGACTGTCATTCAATAAAAAGACATGCATCTTGTTTGTTGAGATGCACTTTCAAAAGGACAGAAATTAAACACACTTCTCTCAAACTGGTCCAACCTCACCAGGGCTAAAAGCCATATTCAATGGACTACTTTTCCTTTGAAAGAACATCTTATGACACAACAGGGACTGTGAAGAGACACAGAACATTTTGATATATTTTGTATTGTATTATGTATTGTATTATACATTGTATTAACTATTGTATTATATATTGTATTAACTATTGTATTATACATTGTATTATGTGGTGTTATTATATTGTGTGTTTTATGTATGTTATTTTGTTTCCTGTGTGGACCCCAGGAAGAGTAGCAGCTGCCTTGGAAACAGTTAATGGGGATCCTAATAAAACACTAAATACTTCCATTCCCTGTGAGAACCAAATCCTTACTTCTACTCTCCAAATATACATTTCATGCCTAAATGCACAGTTGAAACATAAAACATGCAGTATAAGTGAAGAGTAGATCCGCTCAAGGGCATTCATTTCAGAAACCCTCTGAACAGAAGATCTCTGAAGACATGCTGAATTAAATATAGGCTGGGGCAGAAGCCCACCATGTCATAAAAAAGACTATAGCAGCCACCACCACCATAGCTGTCACACTGGAGAGTGAGGCAGTGCTGAAAATAGGTTGGTCAGAAGAGTTACTGAGAGATACGTACTGTATCTGAGCGATAAGAGAGTAAGATGCCATTTCTATACAAATCCATATATCTTAACTCTCTCAGATCACAGAACTAATTCATTTACTGACTAAGAGTGTTAACTAGTATGGAGTTTGAACATAGCCGCTTGACATACAGTGTATTGGACATAGTGTAGTGTGGACCCATACAAATTCGTTTTCTGACCAAGAGTGTTGACATACAGTGTATTGGACATACTGTAGTGTGGACCCATACAAATTCGTTTTCTGACCAAGAGTGTTGACATACAGTGTATTGGACATAGTGCAGCCCTTTCCTGCAGTCAACTGACCAAATCGCCCTCTAATGGCCTCAAGGGTGGAATTTTCATAATTTCATAATTAATAAATATTATAAAAATAAAAAAATTATGAAAATCCGGTGTTTCTATGTCAAACGGTTTTGTTATATTTCAGTCTTCTGTGAGGTATATAAAGTGTAATATTGGGGTGCAAACTCAAAATGTAATACATTTCTACTCTATATCTGACATGGTACAGGTGTCTTCTTTTTTTAAGCCCATAACCATGTGTGTGAGGTGTATACTTTTGTTTCAAAGTAGATTTATTTAAGACTTCCAAGAATCACTTTGTGTGACCCATATTTAGTCCACTGCAATAATTAAACCCTTTCCCTGTGGTTAACCCTGTGATGTGTGGGATTCTCTCAATGGAGTCAATGGACATCTCTGGTCCCATTGTGAGAGGAAAATAGTTGCCATGGATATGTAAAGTCAGTGTAAAAGGTTGTGTGGGTGAGCCAATCCCCATGGGAGGATTACTGTGTTCTCCACCAGTATTCACCATGGCTATGTCAACATATACAAACACGCATTCAAATCGTTGTTTTAATGCTATTTATTGTGTCACCAAAATGTGACGTATACAGAAGGTTTTGTCCAGACAAGACATCTGAAAAGAACAGAAAGACCCGCACACTGAATATGCTCCCAATTACCACCTTTATTGACAAGGATGAAAACTGATTACGTTGACATGACATCTCCCAGGTAGTTTSTGTTCCCAAAATGTTCTCCTTTTTTCAAATGCGGATACACTCCGATGTCCATAATTAGCCTACAGTCTCAGAAACACAAGTCCTGTTGCTAAAGACATATTATGCAGACTGCTTGTCAGACCATGAGACATCCTGAAGATCGGTCTTCTCGCGAAAACGTCTGTAGCATCTGAACAGTTTGGCTTACTTCACGAGTTTTAAAGACCAGACATTGAAATGGGTTTAGAATATTTATTGAGGAAAATGATGTGAGAAGGATTCAGGAGAGAATGGGCCAGATGAAGGATCCAGGGGTGTGGACTCAAGAGTTCGGCTTGGAGTCTCAGGTAGACATCGTCAGGCTGTGGTAGTTAGGCTGCTGTGGTGATGGCAAAGGATACAATCTCTTGATGAGGCTAGTAAAGCAGAGTGTCGTGCAACGCAACATGCACTTCAGAACACAGCAAGCATGTTGGTTTGGTCAGGTTTAAGTAGGGTGGCAGTGGTGGAGGGGGATTAGAATGTTGGTTTTGTCAGGTTTAAGTAGGGTGGCAGTGGTGGAGGGGGATTAGAATGTTGGTTTGGTCAGGTTTAAGTAGGGTGGCAGTGGTGGAGGGGGATTAGCATGTTGGTTTGGTCAGGTTTAAGTAGGGTGGCAGTGGTGGCAGAGGGGATTTTTAGAATGTTGGTTTTGGTCAGGTTTTAAGTAGGGTGGCCGTGGTGGAGGGTTAGAATGTTGGTTTGGTCAGTGTTTAAGTAGGGTGGCCAGTGGTGGAGGGGGATTAGGGTGGCAGTGGTGTGAGGGGGACCTTAGAATGTTGGTTTGGTCAGGTTTAAGTAGGGTTGGCAGTGGTGAGGGGGATTGATGTTGGTTTGGTTCAGTTTAAAAGCCGATAGATGAGTGGTAGGGGGAATTAGCATGTTCGTTTGGGTCAGGTTTGTAAGTGCGGTGGCAGCTGGTGGAGGGGGAGGGGATAGCATGTTTGGTTGGATCAGGTGTTAAGTAGGGGTGGCAGTGCTGGGATGGTAGGAGGGGGATTAAGAGATGTTGGTTTGGTCAGGTTTAAGTAGGGTGGCAGTGGTGGAGGGGATCTTAGAAACTGTTGGTTTGGTCAGGTTTAAGCTAGGGTGGCAAAGTTGGGTTTTGTTGGGGGGAAAGGTTAGAATGTTGAGTTTGGGTCAGGTTAGTAAAGGCGTGGCAGTGGTGGACGGGGGATTAGAAATAGTTTGGTGTTTGGGTCAGGTTTAAGTCAGGCGTGGCAGTGGTGGAGGGGGAATTACCACGCATGTGGGTTTTGGTTCAGGTTTAAGTAGTTGGTCAGTTGTTGAGGGGGATGATAGAATTTGGTTTGTTCAGGTTTAAGTGGGTGGCAAGTGGTCAGATGGGGGATTAGAACTGTTTGTTTGGTCAGGTTTTAAGGGGGTGCATGGGTGAGGGGGATTAGCTAATGTTTTAGTTTGGGTCCAGGTTAAGTAGGGTGGCATGGCTGAGAGGGGGATTAGAATGTTGGTTTGGTCAGGTTTAGTAGTAGGGTGGCAGTGGTGGAGGGGGATTAGAATGTTGGTTTGGTCAGGTTTAAGTTAGGGTGGCAGTGGTGGGAGGGGGATTAGAATGTTGGTTTGGTCAGGTTTTAAGTAGGGTGGCATGGGTGGAGGGGATTAGAATGTTGGTTTGGTCAGGTTTAAGTAGGGTGGGCATGTGTGGAGGGGATTAAGAATGTTGGTTTGGTCAGGTATTAAGTAGGGTGGCAGTGGTGGAGGGGGATTAGAATGTTGGTTTGGTCAGGTTAAGTTAGGGTGGCAGTGGTGGAGGGATTAGAATGTGGTTTGGTCAGGTTTAAGTAGGGTGGCAGTGTGGAGGGGGATTAGAATGTTGGTTTGGGTCAGGTTAGTGGGTGCAGTGGTGGAGGGGGATTAGAAATGTTGGTTGTCAGTTAAGTAGGGTGGCAGGTGGGAAGGGGGATTAGAATGTTGGTTGGTCAGGTTAAGTAGGGTGGCGTGGTGGAGGAATTAGAATGTTGGTTTGGTCAGGTTTAAGTAGGGTGGCAGTGGTGGAGGGGGATTAGAATGTTTGGTTTGGTCAGGTTTAAGTATGGTGCAGTGGTGGAGGGGGATTGAGAATGTTTGGTTGGTCAGGTTTAAGTAGGCGTGGCAGTGGTGTGAGGGGGATTAGAATGTTGTTTGGTCAGGTTTAAGTAGGGTGGCAGTGGTGGAGGGGGATTAGAATGTTGGTTTGGTCAGGTTTAAGTAGGGTGCACAGTGGGTGGAGGGGGATTAGAATGTTGGTTTGGTCAGTTTAAGTAGGTGGCAGTGGTGGAGGGGGATTAGAATGTTTGGTTTGGTCAGGTTTAAGTAGAGGTGGCAGTGGTGGAGGGGGATTAGAATGTTGGTTTGGGTCAGGTTTAAGTAGGGTGGCAGTGGTGGAGGGGGGATTAAATTGTTGGTTTGGGTCAGGTTTAAGTAGGGTGGCAAGTGGTGGAGGGGGATTAGAATGGTTGGTTGGTCAGGTTTAAGTAGGGTGGCAGTGGTGGAGGGGATTAGAATGTTGGTTTGGTCAGGTTTAAGTAGGGTGGCAGTGGTGGGGGGGATTAGAATGTTGGTTTGGTCAGGTTTAAGTTAGGGTGGCAGTGGTGGAGGGGGATTAGAATGTTGGTTTGGTCAGGTTTAAGTAGGGTGGCAGTGGTGGAGGGGATTGAATGTTGGTTTGGTCAGGTTTAAAGTAGGGTGGCAGTGGTGGAGGGGGATTAGAAATGTTGGTTTTGGTCAGGTTTAAGTAGGGTGGCAGTGGTGGAGGGGGATTAGAAATGTTGGTTTGGTCTCAGGTTTTAAGTAGGGTGGCCAGTGGTGGAGGGGGATTAAGAATGTTGGTTTGGTCAGGTTTTAAGTAGGGTGCAGTGGTGGGAGGGGGATTAGAATGTTGGTTGGTCAGGTTTAAGTAGGGTGACAGTGGTGGAGGGGGATTAGATGTGTGGTTTTGGTCAGGTTAAGTAGGGTGGCATGTGGTGGAGGGGGATTAGAATGTTGGTTTGGTCAGGTTTAAGTAGGGTGGCAGTGCGTGGAGGGGATTAGAATGTTGGTTTGGTCAGGTTTAAGTAGGGGTGGCATGTTGGTGGAGGGGGGATTAGAATGTTGGTTTGGTCATGGTTGGTTGGGTTTAAGTAGGGTGGCAGGTGGTTGGAGGGGGATTAGAATGTTGGTTCTGGTCAGGTTTAAGTAAGGGTGGCAGTGGTGGAGGGGGATTAGAATGTTGGTTTGGTCCAGGTTTAAGTAGGGTGGCAGTGGTGGAGGGGGATTAGAATGTTGGTTTGGTCAGGTTTAAGTAGGGTGGCAGTGGTGGAGGGGGATTAGAAATGAGTTGCAGCTGATGCGGTTGAGAAGCTGCGTTCACAGCATCTAGTTAAAGTGTTATAACATGCATGGAGCTGATTGGAAGTTAGTAACAGCTGGTGCTTGTTGAGTTAGTAGGGAGCTGCGTTCAAGGCAACTAGTTAAGCGTTGCATTCAGGTCTGATCCTCTCTACAACATTTTTGTTAATTCTTATCATAAACTATTATGACCACTCTATGGAAAGGGGAGACTCTCACGAACACGATGGTGTTATTGTTATCCTACGACTCCCATAAGTGTCACTGGACTCGCACTGTAGACCCCCCCAAGTGTCAGGGGACTCGTCTGAAGTCAGTACAGTCGATGTGCCAACTTCTGTTTGCAGCGTCCGAAAATTTTGGAATACAAACTAATGTCACCCCACTGTGGAAAGGGGAGATTCTCACGAACATGGTGGTGATCTCCATGTTGCTCTATGAACCCCACAAGTGTCATGGTACTCGTCTGAATGTAACCAGTACCGTTTAAAAAAAATATTATGGAAATATGGGAGGTAGTTTTGTGCCTAACCCCGAAAAAAGTGGTTAAATGTGTGTAAAAAAAACACCAACATATTTCCTGAGCTTTCTTATATCTCCTAGATTTAGGACAGACACTTCAACACCTTGTTCCGTATGATACATTTTTTGACTGTCTTTTTTGCTATTCAATGCATATCTATGGGCCAAATTCAATACTTTATAACATATTTTTTTAAATATTTTATTTGGATACCTAAAGGGGTCCTTTAATCTAATTGTAGCTTTTTAACACAGCAGGGAAGAGAAGGCCATCAGTCCTTCAGGCGTACTGATTCTGCACAAACGTTTTATTGATTGGTTAAAGTCATTATTTGGACAAAAAGTAATTGTGGATCAAAGGACTGGTTTCTACAAGGCAGTAGGAAACCTAGTCAGTTTTTTATTTTATTTTTATTTCACCTTTATTTRACCAGGTAGGCCAGTTGAGAACAAGTTCTTATTTACAACTGYGACCTGGCCAAGATAAAGCAAAGCAGTGTGACAAAAACAACAACACAGAGTTACACATGGGATAAACAAACATACAGTCAATAACACAATAGAAACATCTATATACAGTGTGTGCAAATGTAGTCAGATTAGGGAGGTAAGACAATAAATAGGCCATAGTGGTGAAATAATTACAATTTAGCATTAACACTGGAGTGATAGATGTGCAGATGATGATGTGCAAGTAGAGATACTGGGGTGCAAAAGAGCAAATATAAATAACAATATGGGGATGAGGTAGTTGGGTTGGCTATTTACAGATGGGCTAGTGAGTAGTTTGCAAGCGCTATGACGTAATTGTTTCAAGTTTACAACCAATGTTGGGAGAGTTGTCTGTCTGAAGAGCACCCTCTACAAACTGGCCAAGAAGATCTGACATGATTCCCAAACCTAGTGCTGCTGCCCTAGGTCTGCGATTGCCGAGACCACGCTCTCTCTGAACTGATACGACCACAGAGTCCTGTGTGAACAGTAACCTTAGGCAGAACATAACTCTTCAGGTTGACTCTTAGACCTCCATATCACACAGAGCCTACCTCATGACCACCACCTCTCAGCTATTCATGCCCCCACTTAAGTGTACTACATCCCTATGTGGTGCCCTTGAGCAAAGCACTTACAGTGGCTGTGACACTGCTTTCCAAGGACGTCTAAGGGGGACTTGAGATATTTTTTGCATATGTATATAATATGCGTATTAATACACACTTGAATGTGTGAAATAGGACAAATATAAGCACCAATCGAATAAAATTGTAATTGTCACATGCTTGGTAAACAACAGGTGTAGACTAACAGTGAAATGCTTACTTACAGGCCCTTCCCAACAATACAGAGAGAGAAATAATAGAAAAGCAATAATAAATGCACAATGAGTAGCGATAACTTGGCTATATACACAAGGAACAAGTAGCGAGTCCATGTGCAACGGTACGAGGTAGTTGAGGTAGATAGATAACTAGGAATATAGTGACTAGTCAACAGGACATATAACAGCAGTGTGTGGGATGAGTGAAAAAAGTTAGTAAAAAAAGGGTCAATGCAGATAGTTAAATATTTAACCAAATAACTAGCCGGACTATTTAGCAGTCTTATGGCTTGGGGGTATAATCTGTTAATTGTCCTGTTGGTTTCAGACTTGGTGCATTGGTGTCACTTACCGTAGCAGAGAAAACAGTCTATGACTTGGGTGGTTGGAGTCATTGACAATTTTTAAGGCCTTCCTCTAACACCACCTGGTATAGAGGTCCTGGATGGCAGTGGGTTCAGCCACAGTGATGTACTGGGCCGTACGCACTACCCTCTATAGTGTCTTGCGGTCGGGTGCCAAGCAGCTGCCCTACCAAGCGATGATGCAGCCAGTTAAGATTCACTCAATGGTGCAGCCATATAACTTTTTGAGGAGCTGAGGGCCCATGCCAAACTTTGTTGGTGCTTGCCGAGACCTGAGGATGGATCAAGCTCCAGTTCAGAGAGTGTGGAGCGGTATCTCCAAGAACAGAAATGTATCTGGGTGTTCAATCCACCTCACTCATCCCATATGGGTGGTGCATGGGAGCGAATGATTGGCATTGCACGTCGTATCCTCGACTGCATGCTCCTCCAAGGTGGATCTTCACACCTTACACACAAAGTCCTGACAACACTGATGGCCGAGGTCACTGCTGTGATGAATGCCAGACCTCTCATCTCAGTATCGTCAGACCCGGAATCACCACTCATCTTCAGTCCAACTATGCTCTTGACCCAGAAGACTGGCATCCCCCCTCCTCCACCAGGCAAGTTTGGGGAAGTACTGTAGAACTCTACAAGCAAGAGTGGAAGAAGCTACAAAGTCTAGCGGACACCTTTTGGAACAGGTGGCGGAGGGAGTATCTCTGCACGCTGCAGAGCCGACGCAAGTGGCAGGACAAGAGGCCAGATCTTAAATAAAGGGATGTTCTCTTAATGAAGGACAGTCAGGCTAAAAGAAAGGAATGGTCTATGGCCATCATTGTGAAGACCCTTCCCAGCCGGGACGGGATGGTGAGGAAAGTCAATGTTAGAGTTGCTAAGGAGGGAACTATGAAGTTCTTCTCTCTGCCTATCTCCGTAGGGGTTCTCCTTCTTTCTTCAGAAGACCCCAGTGGTCAGAGTTAGGTTTATGTGGGATCGTTAAAGACCCCAGGCGTGGAGTGTTCTGGACCTGTGTTGTTTAGCACCCCCTAGTGGCAGTTTAAGTTCAGCAGTCTAGAATTTACCTGTTTGTGTCATGTGACAGGAAGCAGTTTCAGAAGTTTATTTTTAATTTCACCTTTATATAACCAGGTAAGCTAGTTGAGAACAAGTTCTCATTTACAACTGCGACCTGGCAAGTGAAGCAATATGTAAGATGTGCAAGTGTGACAGAGTAGTTTCAATTCTTCAACATCCTTCTTTATAAGCTTTGTAAGATGCTATGTCTGTAAGTACATTTGTTTATTAACACAAGATAAATGTTTATCACATATCATTTTGATGTTTCTGTAAAATATGAAGAATTTAGTTAGCTATTAGGTACTTTGCATTAGCTTCAGTGCTATTCTCCCTAGGGACACCTAGCAATATCAAGTATACAGTTGCATTCTAGTAACTTTATATTTGATTCTAGATTGACTACTCATTCCTTATTTCGTACATTTAGTGCAGTTATTGTGTAAGACATTCTGTGCTCTATGCTACTGTAACTGAAAACATGTACTTTGTTTTTGTTGCAGTTTCACACTGTGATTCAAGTAAACTTAAAAGAGTTATGTGAATGAGTGTTTAGCTAAACTGGATAAGGGCTACTGTTAGCGAGTCTAGTATAGACGCATCAGACACTCCGGTCTTGTCTCAAAGCACTATGATTACCTCCCCTTGCAGAAGGGGTGTGCATCCTTATTAGTCACAGAGGAAATACGGGAACACACAGTCAAAATGTTTTATCTGAGGATAACGAGAGCTCCCTGTGTACTTTCATTAAACCACTGCCCGTCTATATGAATGTCATTCCTCCCCTTTATATGAATGCCATTCCTCACATCTCAGCCTTATGAGAAATATTACAGTATGATATACCTAACTCTTAGTTGATGTAGTTACAGTGTTTTATTTCTCAAACATCCAACCCCCTTTACCTTTACTCAATGATGATAACACTGACTAGATAAACACACACCAGCAATTGCCCACCATAGACCTATATTCATTTTGGCAAGTATAATCGTCATTAAACTTAATGTAAACATCACTCCATCATATAGAGACGCACAAAGGGTTATGTGGAACATCCCCTGGATTCCTGTAAAAACCTACCCATCCTTCATTCCTCCCTCCTTCTACGATGTCAGTACAACAGAGACACAAACCAGCCATAACTCTGATCAATTATATTCACAATGGGACTCTGGGTGAAATGTAATCAAACCTGCCATAGCTAATGTATGTTTATGCAGTATCTTAGCCTATCATGACAACGATAAGTACTGTGTATACTACCATAAGTTACATGTTACAGTGTACAGTACATACAGGTTTGATTGATCTGAGCCCATGCAGTCTCTGCACTAGCACTTTGACAAGCAGTTAACAAGCTTTCCATTAAAGGAGCAATCGGAGTGTTTATTTTTGGACTTTTAAATAAATGACATACCCATTGATTCTTGATGTCTCACAAGCTTGGCAAAACTGTCAGACCCAAAATATACTCTATTCTTTGAAATGTATGTAATTGTAAACAAATATTGTATAGCCTCAAAACATGGTTAAAACTATAGTTGTGATGTCATGGATGATCAGTTCTTGCATACATAGCTCTGTCTATGAATTTGAGAGTGGTTCCATTTCTTCAGCCCCATCCCTCAGCCGTTTACCAAATCAGTGGCCGGGTGACCCCTTAGGTTTTGTTTAAATAGCACATTACCACCTTAAATGTATGGGTTTTGTACAAGATGGGCACCTCATTCCTATACTGTATGACTGGTTGCCTATATATGGTCTAGTTAGTTGGCACCATGCTGTGACAGTGAGACTCAGTGGCAGTGAGTGGGTAAAATCAGTGGGGAAGCCAGAAGAAAAGGCCATATTACAACCTATGTTACTAAAGGCAGAGACAATAAGAAGACACAGTGTCAGAATCAATTCAACCACATCTTTGTTTCATCACAAAACCAGAGAGCAACCTCTGTCCGGTGAAGTCCACAAAGCAAAATGCATGTAACAAACAGTAACATGACCTACAGCATGGTCAAGCAAGTTAATGTTTCCAATATTTTCTGACAACTAAACAACTATTGATTTAGAACCAGAGAGTTAACGCAAGTCGTAAAGAAAACAGGAGCTGCCTCCACTATTCCAGCATCATTTCAACTTAGACATTTCAACATCATCAAATGACCTATGCTTAGTCTAATACAGTGACAACTAAAATATATAAAAAACTATTTAGTCCAATCAACGTAAGTTAAATTTGATGTGGCTGTCCATGTTTCTGATTTGTGTGTGTGTGTGTGTGTGTGTGTGTGTGTGTGTGTGTGTGTGTGTGTGTGTGTGTGTGTGTGTGTGTGTGTGTGGTGTGTGTGTGTGTGTGTGTGTGTGTGTGTGTGTGTGTGTGTGTGAGTGAGTGAGGAGTGTGCGTGTTAGTGCAAGTAGAATTAATTATTGACTCAGCCTACTTGTAGAGCAACGCCAATGCCATCCTCCTCTCTTTCGTGTTGACAAAACGGTCTTTGAGTACACACTTAGTTTTTGTTGTCTTAGGCTACCTGGCTAAAATGCTTGCTCGCTAGCCTAATTTCCTTTCATGGTCAATGTCAGCTAATTAACATTAGCCTTATACATCTAGCTACAGTGGCTTGTGAAAGTATTCACCCCCCTTGGCATTTTTCCTATTTTGTTGCCTTACAACCTGGAATTAAAATGGATTTTTGGGGGGTTTGTATCATTTGATTTATAAGACAACTGAAAACTTCAGCGTGCATAACTATTCACCCCCCGAATTCAATACTTTGTAGAGCCACCTTTTGCAGCAATTACAGCTGCAAGTCTCTTGGGGTATGTCTCTATAAGCTTGGCACATCTAGCCACTGGGATTTTTGCCCATTCTTCAAGGAAAAACTGCTCCACCTCCTTCAAGTTGGATGGGTTCCGCTGGTGTACAGCAGTCTTTAAGTCAACATTGTGTCAATGTGATTACTCATATCAAAATCCTCAGCAGACATCTAGGCATTGGGTGTGTCTAGGCCATTCCAAGACATTTAAATGTTTCCCCTTAAACCACTCGTGTTGCTTTAGCAGTATGCTTAGGGTTATTATCCTGCTGGAAGGTGAACCTCTGTCCCAGTCTCAAATCTCTGGAAGACTGAAATAGGTTTCCCTCAATAATTTCTCTGTATTTAGCACCATCCATCATTCCTTCAATTCTGACCAGTTTCCCAGTCCCTGCCGATGAAAAACATCCCCACAGCATGATGCTGCCACCACCATGCGTTTTGTTGGGCGTCCATGAGTTTTGGTGGGCGGCCCTCTCTGGCAGGTTTGTTGTGGTGCCATATTCTTTCCATTTTTTAATACTGGATTTAACAGTGCTCCGTGGGATGTTCAAAGTTTTGGATACTTTTTTATAACCCAACCCTGATCTGTACTTCTCCACAACATTGTCCCTGACCGGTATGGAGAGCTCCTTGGTCTTCATGGTGCCGCTTGCTTGGTGGTGCCCCTTGCTTAGTGGTGTTGCAGAATCTGGGGCCTTTCAGAAGAGGTGTATATATACACTGAGATCATGTAACAGATCATGTGACACTTAAATAAAGTCCACCTGTGTGCAATCTAACTAATTATGTGACTTCTGAAGGTAATTGGTTGCACCAGATCTTATTTTGGGGCTTCATAGCAAAGGGGGTGAATACATATGCACACACCAGTTTTACGTTTTTTATTTTTTTGAATTTTTTGAAATATGTAGTTTTTTTCATTTCACTTCACCAATTTGGACAATTTTTTGTATGTCCATTCCAAATAAAAATATATTTATGTTACAGGTTGTAATGCAACAAAATAGGAAAACGCCACTTTGAATACTTTTGCAAGGCACTGTACATATTGAGCTTCCATCCTCTCAGGCCAGGGGCACAATGTATGAATTAAGGGTTGGATAAGAATCGCCGTTATAATCATTGGCCAGTACGGAGAATTAAATAAAACCACAAGTCCAAATCCCTATCTCCATCCATTGCTAATTTCGGAAAGGGTACTATTTTAGCTAGCTAAAGATGCAACAATTCAAGTTGTTTTTGTCAATGGCGTATACTCTCGATTGGATTTGGTAGGAGTGATGCCAAATCCAACTTGGCTTCCATTGACACTTTGTTTCAGTGCACCAGGACCATTCACAGTTGAGCTCACTCAGTTTAGTTCAATGCTCATTGGCTATTATTTTATACTTTTTTTTAATCAAGGGAGGCCAGATGCTCACTGACTTCCCTTGCATTCAATGCTATGGGCTGCAACAATGTCATGCTCTTTTGGACCAGACAGGATCAACTAGATGGCCTAAACATACAGAAACAGAGGGGCACTGTTTTGCTGGCTCGGATGCTTTCTCCGTTGAGATACAGTATATTCAGCCTCTTGCGAATTGAAGGAAAACTATGAAACGCAGAGAAGATAAATTGTGTACATATGTTTTTGTTAGTTTTTTGGGGAAGCCTGGCTTCCCTTGGCATCCATGAATACACGTCAGTGGGGGGCAGAGACAGAGAGGCCTCTGTACTACACTCATTAGTCTTCATTCCATGATGAGAGAGGAGCAATCACCATGTATGTCTAATGCTTTATTCCCCCTCTGATTTCTACTGCCTCTGAGAGACGTACATTGTTTATGTGAGAGCAACAAGAAGACTGGACGAGAGCTTCTTTTTTCTTCAGTCTGTTAGTTGCCATAGACGACAAGCAAGCAGACTCAGATATGGGGAATGGAAAAGCTATCCACTTTTTCCCCTCAGCATGTAGCCACAACTGTTGCTGCTCGGCAGCTGTACTATTGGAGTGAACAATAAACAGCTGGGCATAGAGAAATCTAAATAGTCTTTCAAAATGTACAGTCCAAATTGCTCATCAAAAATACAATATAAAGAATCTCAAGTTATTTCCTGATGGAGATACAGGTGTTTGTATCCACTACTATCGCAGTCTATCAGTAAACAGCTGAAGATTCCAAGGACAAGGCACCAGTGATACTACTCTGTATATATTCTACATACCAATGAAGCTTGTCTTTTCTTTCACTCACTTCCTGAACCCAAATGCCAAGAGTTTAAAAGGCTGCCTTGTTTTGGACTAAGCTCTCGTCTCATCTCTTTGGTCTGATCATCAAAAACCCTATCCACTTCTTACACTCCTAAAAGGGTTTCTTCGGCTGTCCCCATAGGATAACCATTTGAAGAACCCTTTTTTCCCCGAGGTAGAACCCTTTTGGTTCCAGGTAGATCTCATAAGAGTGTATACATCTGTTATCAACATCAACTGAATCACTGAATCAGTGTTTTGTGCTGTTTGTTGTCATAATGGCTTAAGACCTTGAAGAACTTGGCCAAACTTTGAGAGTAGCCTCTCTACCACAGCATCGACTGATTGACATATCCACAGTGGAGGAGGAACAGATCCCCTTTGTTCCTGTAAGGCAGCTGGGAGAAGCTAAGCCTTCAGAAAATCCTCCCTAATGAACAAACGCACATGCCAAAGGCTCCAGGGACCTCTGATTAATCACATCATAATGATCAGTGAATTTACTGTTAGCCCGGCGCCATGAGACGACGGCAGGAACACTTAGAAAAAAGGGTTCCAAAATGGTTATACGGCTGTCCCCATAGGAAAAACCCTTTTGGTTCCAAGTAAAACACTTTTTGGTTCTAGATAGAACCCTTTTGGGTTCTATGTACCAGAGGTGTGGACTCGAGTCACAAATATGATAACTTGCAACTCGACTTTGACACCAATGACTCGTGACTTGACTTGGACTTGAGCCTTAGGACTCGACCTGACTTGATACCCTCCCGAAGCCCAAATATTAAAAATGATGCTGTTAAAAAAAGTGTGCAGCATGTCAACTCTTCATTTAACAGATTACAGTTTGAATCGGACAGCAGCCAATCAAATTGTTCCAGCTGAGAAAAAGTTGTGCGTGGCAGTGCAGAGGAACRTCGGCGGGTGAATTCAGATGGAGCCCTTGGAAAGATGATACACAAAATTATTATTTTCGGATAGAAAGACAACACTGTATCAACAAAAAAAGGATTGCAACTTGCAAAACATGCGGGAAGAAAATTACAGACGGAGGCGCAACAATTTCCAACTTTGTTCGACATTTGAAGCTGCACAAAGAACGGTAAGTCGTGGCAAATATAGCCGACAGCTATATATTTTATTACTTTACTAGTGTATCATGTAGGGTAACGTAACGTTAAATCAATGAGCCTCCACACAGTCAGTCAGTGCAGGAACGTGATCATTGCACCCAAGATTGAGCTACAACTGGCTAGGCAGTTGGTAGCCTAAATCCTGCCTGATGTTACTGCTGTTCCTAAAACCATTGACATACGTTATCCTACTGTAACCACACAGAGAGAGAGAGTGTGTGTGTGTTAAGGTTGGGCGATTGTGTACAAGCCTACATAGCCTGATTGCGCCCCATAGCCATCCTCGATAGTCGATCTCTATTGGGGGGGGGGGGGGGGGTCTTATGGCTACCCATGTA
The DNA here is from genome assembly GCF_002910315.2 of Salvelinus sp. IW2-2015. Taxonomy (NCBI): domain Eukaryota; kingdom Metazoa; phylum Chordata; class Actinopteri; order Salmoniformes; family Salmonidae; genus Salvelinus; species Salvelinus sp. IW2-2015. Next base: position 83,607,401 of record NC_036842.1, on the reverse strand, counting down.
TTTCCATGGAAATATAACATTTATTTGGAAAGTAATAAATATATATTTTTAAAAGCATTCAAGATTTGCATTAATGTAATATACTAACTATTACTCTTGTTAAAAATATGAAATAGTATTATATTGGGTGAAGTGCACATTATGACTTGTTTAGGACTTAACTCAAAGTTTAGAACTTGAGACTTGACTCGGACTTGCCTGTCCTGACTTGGGACTTGAGTGCTAAGACTTGAGACTTACTTGTGACTTGTAAAACAATGACTTGGTCCCACCTCTGCCATGTACAGTAGAACCCTCTGTGGAAATGGGTTCTACAGCACCTACACACACACAAACACATTTGAAATACTTCATTTGAATCCACAAATCACATTAGTGTTGAAGGATTCAAACAATTCAAATGACAGATACAGTATCTTGACACTTATGGATACAGAAAGCACCTTCTTCTCCAGACAGATAGGCTGCCCATGACAGAGCAGTAGCTCCTCGCTAGCTCCTTTGCCTTTGTCTTATGCAGGCCTGCAATCTGAAGGCCACGTACAGTACTGTCAGCCTACGTACATGGCCGAGACTCCCTGATATCAGCACCACAAGTTAGCACTGATAGCCAAGGCTGTTGTTTTTTTTAACCCCGTTTTCTCCCCAATTTCGTTGTATCCAATTGGTAGTTACAGTCTTGTCTCATCGCTGCAACTCCCATATGGACTCAAGAGAGGCAAAGGTCGAGAACCGTGCGTCCTCCGAAATACAACCTACCAAGCCACACTGCTTCTTGACACACTGCCCACTTAACCCGGAAGCCAGCCGCACCAATGTGTCAAAGGAAACACTGTGCATCTGGCAACTGTGTTTGCGTGCACTGTGCCCGGCCCGCCACAGTAGTCAATAGTGTGCGATGGGACAAGGACATCCCTGCCGTCCAAACCCTCCCATAACCCAAACGAATCTGGGATAATTATGCTCCGCCCCATGGGTCTCCCGGTCGCGGCCGGCTGCGACAGAGCCTGGACTCGAACCCAGAATCTGTAGTTAGCACTGATTACCAAGGCTTCTCGATAAAGTAGAATGTAGGCCTTTAGGAAAGTACGGTTCATGGAAAAAAACTAAAAAACTCATAGCAGAGGCTGGAGAATGAAAAGCATATTTTCCTATAAGTGTATGAAATTTTTCAAGTTAATAACTTTAGATAAGTTTTTTTTGTTGATATCTTACATGTTGAATAGCTAGGTAACATGAAAAAGGCCTTACTTTGCTAATTTACTTATTTTACAACCAGCTGACATTTACTGTCCTTTCCCCTAATTAGTTTAGCGACTAAAGGTCAGACATGGTGCTTTACAAAGTGACAAATCAATGCTGGGATTACTGTGCAACTCAGAGAGGGAACAGAATTGTGGGTTTTTTATATTGGTTAACCATTCTTGATCCATGTAAGTCCATTGAGAACAAAAACATTTAATTGAAGGCCTTGTCAATAGGCTTTAAACACAGCAATAAGTTACCAACGTTTTACATAGATTACAAACTGGGTTCTAAAGAATAAACTATTGGAGAAAGCATGAATCATAGCAAAATATAAACGTTTTAGCTTTAGGGATAAAGAACATATAATAATGATGTAGACTGTAACAAAAATACAAAGTGTCAGATGATCAAAGCTCTACTTGAAGACTTAACATTGAAAGTATCCTTCATCACACTGAATATCCACGACTGAGCATTTAATAACAACAAACCTTGAAAGATTGTCTGTGTTTGTATTGCTTGTTCCATCACTTGCTCTGCAGGAAACGATAGGACGCGCTGTGATGCGAGGACAATAGTGGGGGGTGGGTAGGCAGAACGGAGATTCCTGTGAGTGTGCATTGAGAAATAATTGAGCGCCGTCAAAGCCATTCATTCAAGACCTTGACGAGCGCAGCTCTGTAATTCAGCACCACAGTCTACTGAACAGCGCACAACGCAGGCACGACGAATGATAGCGAATGTCAGTGGATGGATTCAAACAGTGGCACAATATTTCCACACTTTATATTCAAACTAAAGTAATATTTCTGAGCAAAACTTAGTTGGATAAAGCTTTTCTCCACTCTCCGCTTGCGTGATGCTGGTGTAGGCAAAAAGTGCTCTTTGGGATGACTGTCTGCTCCCGGCACCGTGGATCGGGGTCTAGATAGGCGTTAGGAGTGGTGTGGAGCTGCGGAAGAGCCCCTACATTCAGAAGGATGCTGGTGGGAAATGCCTGGAGACAGAGAGGACGAGATTTGTCGAAAGGCTCTAGAACTGCTGTCGGATCTATGTTCTAGGGGCGAAGTGCAAAACGACAATTGTGTGGATTTCATATACTATTTTCGAGATCTTGCCAGACCGAGATACTCAGACTCAGGTATGTTGTGCAATAATGTGAAATACAACATACTGATTTAGCTATAACAATTTTGAGATAGATTTTGTACAGGATGGTGAGATTTAAAAGTTCTTCAATTACTCAATCTCAGAATTTTTAATCATCCACACTTTTGAAAAGAGTGTTATAATAGCAAATTCTGCGGTTTTAAAACATTTTGCAAGACACTTTTTCCAGTGAAAAGTGAGGTTTAGAAACGTGTTGCATAGTAGTCTATATCAATATTATCCAGAACTGGATAGCAGTCTATAGTAAATTTCCCTTTAAACAATGTAAACTACTTAGGCAAATGGCATACACTTAGGCTAGTGACTTCTCTGGTTAAATAAAAAAATAATTATAATATCCTACAAGAGGTTTCCTGTGTTCATCAAGGCGTCTACAGCAGCACAAAAGGAGTGTTTTATTTGTGTGTGTTTTGACAGAGTGAAGGGGATAGGAGCCCCACCCATTTACCATTGCCCAGATAACATAATACTTTGAAGTTCTTGCTCACTGGCTCACACAACCATCCAGTGGCAGCAGCACTCTAAATTATTCCTAAGTGTGTTATATTCTAAAGGTTAATTTGACTATTAATTTATTATTTATTTCAGCTGTATATTGACTTTGACAACTAAATTACCTTTAAGTGACAAATAGTGATGATTGATCAAATGGAAATTTTGTTGGTACCTCAGTCCAACCACCACACACTATCAAGTCACAGACCAGAGTGGTATGTGAGGTCTCTTGTTACAGTAGGTTAGCTACTGGGCTTGACTGATGTGTTTATTAAACATGTTACAAATTCCATTAAACATGCATGATCCTACAGAAGTTCTGCTAACAGATCTTTTCAACGTTTAACTCTGTGACCTATTTACTGCAGGTTGCCCCACATAAGCAACGTTTTATAGATGTAAAACTATTAAAACCGCCCAGGAAAGGGTGGGAACTAGTTTTGACCCTCCCATGTTGCCATCCATATCTGAATAATAGAGGACCACTATGAAACTTGATGCTTTGGTTTTGGTCAGGCCCACTTAAGAATCTGGTCTGGACATTTACAAATGGGATTTTTGGTAGGAAAATAAGTGGCCATAAAGCTACATAAACTGCTGGTATGAAATGCCTACGGGCAATGGACAGATGAGAAAAGTCCATATCATATCCTCTGGTAATGCAATAAAAAGCTTATTTACATCCAAATCCATCAAGGACAGAGATGAGGTTAAGGAAAATTCTCTTTCCGTGTTTCTCACACAATCTTCTCGTGCTAAACAAAGCCTCTCTCTGTGGCAGTGGGATAGCATTGTCAGTAACCAGTAGCTTTCTGTGGATCCAACAGTCTGTTACCGCAGCCCTTCTAGGGGAAAAGCAATCAATCGGTTCTAAAGGTCCCTCTCTCTAGTCTCTCTATCCCCCATATCAAAATGACCTCTCACCTTTGCAATTGTGACTTATTGACATAATGTTGGTGGTGCTGCTGCTGTAGGTTTATTGAACCATGACAGTCAGTGTGCTTCCCTAGAGGAACTAGACAACAGTTTAATGAAAGGCCACAACCTGGACTTCCCCTCTCTATGGATGAGTAGCAGACTAATATAAACAACACAATGGGTCTAATGGGAGAGCCAATATGACCCACTGCCTACAGGCCTGTATGGTGTAGGAGTCTTCTATAATGAGACCACAAGGGGGCAGCTAGGACCCTCAGAGGGCCATTTATCGCCAAAGTACCTCAACTTCATGAAAATCTAAACTTTAGTAGATCAAAACCTACTGAGTGTTGTGAATGTGTACGGATCTGTGAGGACGATGAATATTATCAAACACTATATAGAACTAATGTGATCATTCAGTGATGAAATCCCTACACTCTTAAAAAAAAGGTGCTGTCTAGAACCAAAAAGAGTTCTTCGGCTGTCCCCATAGGAGAAAACTTTGAAGAACCCCTTTTGGTTCCAGGTAGAACCCTTTTGGCTCCAGGTAGAACCCTTTCCACAGAGGGTTGTACATGGAACCCAAAAGAGTTCTACCTGTATCCAAAAAGGGTTTTACCTGGAACCAAAAAGCGTTCTCCTATGGGGACAGCCGCAGAACTCTTTTGGAACCCATTTTTCCAAGAGTGTACTCTCAACAGAATAAGGCACTTCAAGAAGCTTCTTAGGAACATTTTTATGTTCATGCCTGTCTCCTGTTTCTGTAGTGTGAGGCAGCTTGATGTACAAGCACACCCCCTGGACAGGAAGCGTTTCTATCACAGGGCCTTATCCTCAATCTATTTCCGTAATGCTGAATGCCAAGCAGAGAGGCACTTGGTCCCATTTTTACAGTCTTTTGTATGTCTCGGCTCGGGATCAAACTCCCAACCTTCTAATCTCCATGCCCACAAGGCCACTGAGTTGGTCTCCGTCTTCCGCATACGTCCTGCATAAAACTTCACGTCACAGTGGTTCTCAATCTAATCTTTCTTGCTATAGCCCATGTAATGTTAGTGATTATCCAACATTTCTTCATTAAAATCTCAGGATTAAATCAGAGGTTTGTCAGCTTGATTGTTACTTTAGCACCCACTGAATACAATAAGTGAATGGTTTTGATGCAGCATCCATGTGAAGTGCCAAAGTATCAGTAATAACTGATCAATCAATAAACATGTATGTATGCCACTCTTAAATTCATAGATGGAGCTATGGATGCAAGGACTGAGCCTCCATGAAATAAAAAAAATACAGTTTTAACTATGTTTTGAGGCTGTGCAATGTTTGTTTACATTTACGTTGTTTAACCCTTCCTTTATGTTCCAGGGCAAATTGACCCAGAACAAAAATACTATTTTACGTAACTTTTTCCACTATGACCCTTCATCTACTTTCCGAAATATGGTTCTCAAACTGGATWAAAAAATAAAAAATAAAAATGAATATAAAATAAGTGACATACATGATGTTCTGGGTAAATTTGACCCGCAATTTGACCCCTGCAATTTGACCTTGACCTTGTTCTACCATATATAACCTTGGTCTAGAAACAAGCTGCTTTCTGCACAGGAATGGTGCTGATCACATAGAAACTGTGATGAGCAACACTTCATCTGAAGTCAATTTGAATAGTAAAAATAGAATAGTAAAAAATGTCATGAATGTCATAATTTGATTGATTTATGACTTTGGTACAGTAATCAAACATTTGGCTCTACATTTTTAACAGTTGGGTCTATCAACTCAGGGAAAAAGGCATATGAAAGAAGAATCTCAGCTACTGGAAAATACGTTTTGGGATATATTTCTAATATATTTATAATCTTTATGTACTTACTGTACTTACTATACGGGCCAAATTGACCCGGAACCCAAATGGTGTAGGTCGGATCCAACATAAGGGAGGGGTTAAAACATTGGAGTGAAACAGACTCATATTTTGGTTACGGCAGTTGAAATAAGCACATGATGCATTTCTAAGTCATATTCTTCAAGAATCAGTGAGTACATTCATTTATAAGTCCCAAAATGCATGTAGCAACACCAGATTGCCTCTTTAAATCCATCCCGCAACTCTTTTTGAAGATCAACACCAATCATGCATGTGAAATATCAGACAACCTTGGCCAACAGCTCCTCTTGCTTGTTGTGTTTCGTACAACTGTATCATCAAAGAGAACGTTAGGCACAGTCAACACAGGTCACCGTGAGTGAAGTCTCTTAGATGTTTCATCTTCGCTAAGAGATCTATTTAAACATTTTGCATTGTTTAAAAAAGATATGCAATACTTCTGTTATAGTCCCCAATACAGTATTTCTCAAGACTGTTGGTGCCTTTACATTTGATTGTTTTTACACACATTATTTATAAGCAGGGGTTGGAATCGGTTCAGGGAACAGAACCGAAAACCATAAAATAAAAAAATTAATTGGAACAGAACCGGAATCAAGAACAAAAGCATGGGAACTGGTTAGTAATGTTATTTTACATTCCAGGGATTTTTTTCTTAAAAAAACACAACAAAGCGCCTATGCAAAGCCCTGACTTTGTCACTCAGAAACTTATTCCAGTGTCTTCATGACTTACAGCTGAAAATCTTTGCCAGTGTGTGTGTAGGCTACTTTTGTTTTTGCTCAATCTGAGTGGGAGGGTTCCCCAGGCCCATCCATGCCTACGCCCTTGGTGCCGCTCTGCACACACAAGCTTGATAGTTAGCTAGCTAGCTCTGGTCTAGCTCTCGTCAGCTCTAGGTGGCATTATGTGTAATGTAATGGAACTGAGAGTCATGATAAAGGGCTAGCTCTGGTCCAAATGTTAGTTAAGCCAACTCAAAGACATTCAAAGTTCCTTCATAGAAGCGCTCCTCTGTAGGTACATTCTGTGGACCTAATCCAGATAACGCATGTCATAACAACAAGATGCCCAGTGCGTCATGCACAGTGCTCTCCTCACCCACAAATTTCAGTCGCATCTCTCATCCTACACTACACTTGTCTGTCCACTGCATATAGATAGCCTGCTCCGCTCCATAGAAACCTACTCTATCCATTGGTGAAGTAATTTAATGTCGAGCTATGATTTCAGAGGTTTAAAAATTAACAGAAAGGAACAATATAAACTGTTACTTTTTTGGGGTTCGAACCTGTTCAGAACTTTATTTTTCTGGTCGGAACAGTGGAACTGAACAGAAAAAATTATGATTCTGTTCAGAACAAAACGATTGGTAAATAATTTCGGTTCCAACACCTGTTTATAAAATATTGTATTGAAATATGTGAGAAAATGTGTGATTCCAAAAACTGTCGGACACTAATTTGATAGTTTAGCAGACATACTGTAAAAAAAAAAATCTTTCACACATTCTTTGACAGACTGTGGGGCTTGAATTGTAGGAGTGTTCTTTGTAATTTTAACCTTGGCTTCTTTTTAAAAGCTGTTTTCACACGTTGCTCTCATAACCTGTCTGAGCGTCTGCCTGAGCGTCTGCCTGTCTGAAATGGAACACAGGATCTATTATGCTTACAGTGTGAAATATTAGAGAGGTTCAGTTCATTTATATGGATAGACCCTATCAAGGGAACCACATGTTGTTCCACCATAATTTGTTCTCTAATCCACAGTATGAGCAAACACAACCATAGCAGGGCTGCCTAATTAGTACATTATATCCCCTATACAGCACATTGAATACACATAGTTCTATACATACTGGATACACAATTATAAAAAATGATATGCACACGTGAAATCAGCATGTCTACACATTTGGGTTGTGTGTGTGTGTGTGTGTGTGTGTGTGTGTGTGTGTGTGTGTGTGTGTGAGTGCTAGTGTTGGGTGGTTGCTTGTGGTTGATTAATACAATATTAATAATTAAAATAATTAAGCCAGTGCTAATTAAACATGTCAGTCAGTATTCCTTTGAGAAAGTTTTTAACTTTAACCCTGTGTCGTGTTTGTAATGAATTGAGCTGCAGATTTAATTAGAGGCAGTGGTATTTAGAGCACATTATATTGATTGCACCTTGTCAGTTTTAGGATAGGAAGAGCAGATTTGTCCCAGGAGGGCTGGGAGTTTGGTGGGACAACAACTTTCATACATTCAATTAGCAAGGGAACTCCTCATATAGTGTCCTTGATTTCATCTCTTTTTAGAACAGCCAAATTTAGATATACCAAAGATTGTCAAAATAGCAGACAACCAGATGAGTGAATCCTCAAAAACTGGTCCCACAATGTCTGGGCATGCCATCTCTCTATGGCTTAGTGCAGAAGCCCCAGTTGGTCTCCAGTGCAGTATGTGGGCCAGCCCAATGAGCCCATGGATCCCTGGCTGCACACTGTGAATGTGTACTGCAGAGCTGCAAAGCCCAACCAGGATGGAGTGGTGGGAGGAATAACTCAACACCAAATGAGGCTCCATTTCCCTCCACTGCTCTAGATAATCAAAGGGAAGTACGGCCGACAGACAGTGTACACAATAGATCTGATTGGAAGCTATGGCAGTTGCAGGACACTGACAGGGGCTTATTCACTGTGGACCAAAAGCCCTCGGTGTCTGTATAGCCTGATTCACAATGACTGAGGGGAGACATTACATTAACATTTTAGTAGACGCTCTTATCTAGAGCGACTTACAGTAGTGAGTTCATACATTTTCTCGTACTGGTTCCCCATGGAAGTCGAACCCACAAACCCTGACGTTGCAAGCGCCATGCTCTACCAGCTGAGCCACACGGGACCACACAGAGACAGGGTGAGCTCATTCATCAGGTAGTGAGATGCTCTTTATGAGAACTGGAACTTAAACTGATAGCCTGGTGTGTTCTATCTCAGACATAAGCCTGTTCCCTTTCACTGTCTGTGAGAGGCCATTTGAGATGGGAGGACTTACTGATGAGTTAATGTTGACTGAGCAGTACTCTATAACCTGCTAAAACCCATCAGAGTTTTTCATCCCTTGCTAATGGATACAATTGCAGGCCTAGTCTTAAAATCCAGAGGACAATGTCCATCAAATTGCCCTTACGTCTTTCATTACAGTGATGTTTATGATAAAGTACACATTTTTGTGCAATATCAAGATGAGGAAAACATTGAGAGATATAAAGAAAAGTTAATAGCATAATAATATGTTGATATCAATACAAAAAATATCTTTGTACTATCCCTAATTCCATCTCTCACAATGGTTCTGTCTGTCCAGATGTTTCGGTGAGCCTGCTGTCACTGTTGGTGACCACCTGTGGCCTGGCTCTTTTCGGGGTCTCACTCTTCTTTTCATGGAAGCTGTGCTGGGTGCCATGGTGCGACCGTGGCCTTCCCGAGGGCTTGAAGGATGGCCACGGGGACCAGCAGCCAGTCCTGATGGAGATGGATGGGGTGGAGAATGAGTACAGCGAGGACTGTGTCAAGGAGCCCTCAGGCCTTTTAGCACCAGAGTCAGCCATGAAGATCAGCCACACGTCCCCAGACATCCCCCTGGAGGTCCAGTCCAAGCCCAAGGAGAACCACATCCGCCACATTGCCCGCGTGCAGCGCCAGATCACTGAACCCACCTCCTCTGTCCGGTCAGCCCCACAAAACAGAAACAATAACAAGGCAATTCAACTAACCCTGTTGCATTAGGTCTATAGATAGCTAATGATAACTGGTTTCTCTACCCTCTGTAGGCACAACTCCTTCCGCCGCCAGATGAACCTGTCCAACCCAGACTTCAACATGGGTCAGTTCCAGAGACAGGAGTCCCTGGCCACTCTGGGCCGGATCAAACCTGAGCTCTATAAGCAGCACTCCGTGGACACGGACGACGGCAGGAGGGCCGACAGCTGCGGCCGGATACACTTCATCCTCAAGTTCGACTGTGACCTGGAGCAGCTCATCATCAAGATCCACAAGGCCCAGGACTTACCGGCCAAGGACTTCACAGGAACCTCTGACCCTTATATAAAAATCTACCTGCTCCCCGACCGCAAGACCAAGCACCAGACCAAGGTTCACCGCAAGACCCTCAACCCCGTGTTCGATGAGGTCTTCCTGTTCCCTGTGGCCTACGCTGAGCTGCCCACACGCAAACTGCATTTCAGTGTCTACGACTTTGACCGCTTCTCCCGCCACGACATCATTGGCCAGGTGGTGGTGGATAACTTCCTGGACCTAGCAGACTTCCCCAGAGAGACTAAACTCTGTAGGGACATCCAGTACGTCACCTCGGTAAGCTAACCTCTTTATGTCTCTCAATACAGTTCATATTGTCTTAGGTACATGGACAAGCAACAATAAATGCACTATTGTGACTTAATGAATTAGTGAATAAGGAGACATTATCTAAGAGAGTTTAGTGGGGAGTCACTGTTCCCCAAGAACCACCCCCATGGTGTTAAAAGAAGGCTAACATAAAAATATACTTAGATGAGTGAATAATACATGATCACACCAGGAAACACATGGGGTAGTGACCTACATTTCAGTTGGCAGTAAAGAGGCTGCTTTTACATGAGAGTATACAGAGCTGGAGGTTGTCTAGATTATTCACATGGACTACATGGATCACTATAGGGAGTTGTAACATACTGAAGGTTTCGTCTGTTCCATTGAATCTCACTAGACATGTTAGAAAGGCTCTGGAGTCTCAATAGGCTTCTACAGTCTCATTGGAGTCTCACTGAAGAAATAAGAACTATGGTGTCATTGAAGGATTGTAAGTTGTCTGCAGTCTCAAGGAAGGACTGTAGTCTCAGTGAAATATATACAGTACCAGTCAAAAGTTTGAACATACCTACTCATTCAAGCGTTTTTCTTTATTTTTACTATGTTCTACATTGTAGAATAATAGTGAAGACATCAAAACTATGAAATAACACATATGGAATCATGTAGTAAGCAAAAAAGTGTTAAAGAAATCAAAATATATTTTGTATTTGAGATTCTTCAAAGTAGCGACCCTTTGCCTTGATGATAACTTTGCACACTCTTGGCATTCTCTCAACCAGTTCCATGAGGTAGTCACCTGGAATGCATTTCAATGAACAGGTGTGCCTTGTTAAAAGTTTGACCCAAGTTAAACAATTTAAAGGCAATGCTACCAAATACTAATTGGGTGTATGTAAACTTCTGACCCACTGGGAATGTGATGAAAGAAATAAAAGCTGAAATAAATCATTCTCTCTACTATTATTCTGACATTTCACATTCTTAAAATAAAGCAGTGATCCTAACTGACCTAAGACAAGGAATTTTTACTGGGATTAAATGTCAAGAATTGTAAAAAACTGAGTTTAAATGTATTTGGCTCAAGTGTATGTAAACTTCCAACTGTCCATATTTCTGTGCATTTGGATTAGAATTGCTAAAAGGTATGACGTGGAGAAAGGTTAGTGGAAGATTGAAGGCAAATTAAAGACAGATCTAAAAGCTATCAATCCATTAACAGCCAGTCACTTTAAATAAGGTGGGAAATATAGACTAAAAGACTTAGAGTAGATATTTTCACAGCTTTCCTCAGGTCAGACTTTCACATGTTGACTCTCAGAGAATGTCAAGCTTGGCGACTTGCTAGATAATATATATATATTTTTTAAACATCTACATCCTGTGTCATGCGGGTGAGCTCACTTGGGAGCCATAGGTTTGCCTTGAAGTGTAAGCAAGTACACACACAGTCACATACACACACAAATGGCCACACACACACAGACATAATGTAGACAAACATAATGTACACAAATACACACGCGCACACACACAGCCACTCAGCCAACTGGGGCAGCCCCCCTGGGAACAGAGCATGGGACATCAGAAGTCCAAGCACTAGGCCATGCATAAATCATACCTCAGGGTGAAGTTGGGTTTCAAACATCTCATATGTAACATAAAAGCTGTAAACTGGCATCACATTTGGCCTTAAAGTGCTACATCTCCATAAATAAAAACTGTAGGATCGCATGAAGAGTAAGGAGGTCAAGAATACTGTTTGAAAATCTTACACACCACCTACTTCTTTGATAACATAAATTACAAGTAATGGTAAATGTTTGAAATGTTTTTTTTTTACCATATCCCACACCTTCCAGGACCAGAGAGAGATACAAATACCCATACAAGTGCACCAGTTCCAAACCTTTTACTTGGTCTCTATAAGCCTCTAGGTCAGACAGCCACCTTTATGAGTGTTGAATTGAACCGTTAGACAATAGAACAGGATCAATGGCGGTTTATCCTGTCAGGAAGATGAAGGATCTGGATCTGTACAGATGGAGGGACCTGTTGCTGTTTACCACCTTGGTAACACTTTTAATTAGACACAGCTTAACTCATCTATTCTAGAACTCAGTAGAAGACCAATAGCCTCTTCAGGTTCACATTAATTGTTGGGCTGTTATAACAAAGATTACAAAGAGCGCAGTAATCAGTGTCSCTGCCACAACATTCAATAGTACTGATCTGAGCCAACTTGGGACATTTATAATTAGACAGTATTTTTGATTAATAGAATGACTGTTTGTGACATGATCCACTGCAGATGGTTTACTTTTAGTAGTGGTTTCTTTGCAGAAATTCGACCATGAAGGCCTGATTCACGCAGTCTCCTCTGAACATGTTGAGATGTGTCTGTTACTTGAACTCTGTGTGGCCGTGTGGGTGCCGGCTAAGGAGTATTGGTGTCTCTGAGGGGTCTTTGGCCTGGTTTGCTAACTACCTCTCTCAAGAGTGCTGTGTATTAAGTCAGAACATCTGCTGTCTCAGCCACTGCCTGTTACCAAGGCTGTACCCCAAGGCTCGATCCTAGGACCCACGCTCTTCTTAATAGGGCTCCTTTTTCTCCATTTCCTGTCTGAATGACGTGCCCAAAGTAAACTGTCTGTAGCTCAGGCCCTGAAGCCAGGATATGCATATAATTGGTACCATTGAAAAGAAAACACTTTGAAGTGTGTAGATATGTTAAAAATAAAAATAATGTAGGAGAATATAACACAATATATATGGTAGGAGAAAATCCAAAGAAAAAACAACCAGAATGTTTTATTATGAGAGACCATCCTCTTAGAAATTCAAAAGAAAGGTCATATTGAAAATTAGCTCCCTGGATGCAATTCCTCTGGCTTCCACAGGGTGTCAGCAGTCCATGTTCTAGGTTTCAGGCTTGTAACTTCAAAAACAAATAAGAAATATCAGTTGTAGCAGAAGGACACAGTCTTGGAAATTTGTGTTTGCGTGCGCTATTAAGACATTACACACCTGCTAAAAATCGGTTTCCTATTGAACATACTTCTTTCCGTAAGAAATATTATAGTTTGATTACGTTTTAGGGTATCTAAGGAGTAAATAGAAACCTATTTTGACTTGTTGAAACAAAGTTTAGGGGTAGATTTATGTTTCCTTTCTCTGCATGTTCAACGAGTGGAATACTCAAATCGATGGCACCAACTAAACAAACTTTTTGGGATATAAAGAAGAATTTTATCTAACAAAACAACACTAGATGTTATAACTGGGACCCTTTGGATGACAAATCAGAGGAAGAGTTTCAAAAAGTAAGTGAATATTTAATCGTTATTTGTGAATGTATGAAACCTGTGCCAGTGGAAAAATATTTTGATGTGGGGTGCCATCCTCAAACAATCGCATGGCATGTTTTCGCTGTAATAGCTACTGTAAATCGGACAGTGCAGTTAGATTAACAAGAATTTAAGTTTATATGTACATAAATGTTTAAAATCTATATTATTTATGATTATTTATTTGAATTGCGCGCACTCCAGTTTAACTGGAAGTTGTCCCGCTAGCAGGACCCCTAGCCCTAAGAAGTTTTTACATCAACAACATAGCTCAGGTAGTAGAAAGATCTCTCATCCATTTATATGCAGATAATACAGTCTTATACTTAGCTGGCCCCTCCCTGGATTTTGTGTTAAACGCACTACAACAAAGCTTTCTTAGTGTCCAACAAGCTTTCTCTGCCCTTAACCTTGTTCTGAACACCTCCAAAACAAATGTAATATGGTTTGGTAAGAAGACTACCTCTGAGGGTTTAGAGCTTGGGGTAGTCACCTCATACAAGTACTTGGGAGTATGGCTAGACGGTACACTGTCCTTCTCTCAGCACATATCAAAGCTGCAGGCTAAAGTTAAATCTAGACTTTGTTTCCTCTATCGTAATTGCTCCTCGTTCACCCCAGCTGATGAACTAACCCTGATTCAGATGACGATCCTTCCCATGCTAGATTATGGAGACATGATTTATAGATCGGCAGGTAAGGGTGCTCTTGAGCGGCTAGATGTTCTTTACCATTCGGCCATCAGATTTGCCACCAATGCTCCTTATAGGACTCATCAATACACTCTATACTCTTCTGTAAACTGGTCATCTCTGTATACCTGTCGCAAGACCCACTGGTTGTTGCTTATTTATAAAACCCTCTTAGGCCTCACTCCCCCTTATCTGAGATACCTACTGCAGCCCTCATCCTCCACATACAACACCCGTTCTGCCAGTCACATTCTGTTAAAGGTCCCCAAAGCACACACATCCCTGGGTCGCTCGTCTTTTCAGTTCGCTGCAGGTAGCGACTGGAACGAGCTAGAAAAAAAAACAGTGTTCATTGTTTGCAGTAACTTTGTTGCAATATCGCAAACGGACGTGGCAGTTTCACTATTATTGATTCCAGCTTTAAGGCATTATCTAGGCATTATCTACTTTAAGGCATTATCTAGGCCTATGAGAGTGATGCAGCTCTGCATTTTTGTTTTTCAACTATTTTAAGGTCATCTATAAATATATTCAGGCCCTATGTTCCTCCAGGAATGAAGAGAATTAAGTAAGTAATATAAATATATTGAAGAGTAAAGTACGTAAAGGGCAATCCATTTATCAGTTTGAGAGAATGACAGAGGGAAGAGGAAAAGGTCAATCAGGATGATTTACTAGGCCAACTGCTGAGAGAAGACCTGTCACCACTGAAAAGCAACACATCCAAATGTTGTTCACATTCCCACCAGGTTCATTGAGTATTAAAGGCCCAGTGCAGTCAAAATTCAGTTTTTCTGTGTTTTATATCATATTGTACAACAGCTGATGAAACTAACACTATAAAAGCATTTGGTCACACTTTATTTGGATAGTCTGGATAGTCTATGTAGATGCTCCACAGATGGCCATACTATCTTTATTTTTTTATCTCACCTTTATTTAATTCTTAGGGATAGGCGTCCCGTTGTGCAGCGCCTTGTGTCACCATCGCAGACTTTAGAGAAACAACAAATGTCGGTACATATAAGTGTCTTATATCGGCTGAAAGCTTAAATTCTTGTTAATATAACTGCACTGACCAATTTACAGTAGCCATTACTGTGAAAAATGCCATGCTATTGTTTGAGGAGAGCTCCTAACAACAAAATACTTTTTCACCACGATAAGGTTTGATAAATTTACCTCTGAAGGTGAAATGTGTACTTATATTTGGAAATCTTGCTCTGATTTATAATCCAAAAGGGTCCCAGAGATAACATGAAGTGTCGTTTTGTTAGATTAAATTCTTTTTCATATCCTAAAAAAGGTCCATATAGCATGCATGATCGATTTTGTATTTCCACTCGTTCAATTTGCAAAGAAAGGAATCTGTGAAAATCTAACCCTAAACGTTGTTTCAATCAGTCAAATCACGTTCGTATGTATTCCTCAGAGATCCTAGAATGTAACCAGACTTCACTATATCATTAGGGGTGTAGTATAGGACATAGTGTAGTATGTAGTATAGGACACAACATTTGTTTAGACAGCGACTCCTTCATGGCACGCAGATGATGTGGGCGGTCTTCACTTGATCGACTGTAACTTTGTCAAATAAGCACCAATCGGGTTCAAACAAAGCTAGCTAGAGAGCCAATTAGCTGGGCTTTACGGGAGTATCCCAGTATCTGTCGCAAAATGTAGCTGCTAACCTTGTGCGACAGCCAGCCTTTTGAACAAAAATTAAAAGAATATGGAGAGTTATGAAAAATGGTTGTTTTGCAAATGTTGAACTTATAATATGGCTACTAATACTGGAAAAGCTCAATCAAAGTCCAAGTATACAGATTTGACGGTATTCTAGCAGAAAAATTTTATATGAATGTCTCCTTCACGATTTGCCCAAATATACCCGGGTGACTTCACACTAAATGTCATGTAGTTTGCTCATACTTCAAGTTATCCATCTGAAACTTTGCACACACACTGCTGCCATCTTGTGGATAGATGTAGGAACTGTTCTGTTGCATTTCAAAGATGGTGGTAGAAAAAAAAATATATATATATATATATATTTGGTATTTTCTTCTATCAGATCTATTGTGTTATATTCTCCTACATTCAATTCACATTTCCACAAACGTCAACGTGTTTCCTTTCAAATGGTACCAAGAATATGCATATCCTAACGTAGAAAAATCTGGATACAGTGTGTGCAACTGAAGTAAGGAGGTAAGGCAATAAATAGGCCAATAGTGGCGACGCAATTACAATTTTGCAATTAACACTGGAGTGATAGATATGCAGATAAGGATGTGCAAGTAGAAATACTGGTGTGCAAAAGAGCAGAAAAACAAATATGGGGATGAGGTAGGTAGTTGGTTGCATGGGATATTTACAGATGGGCTGTGTACAGCCTCAGCGATCGGTAAGCTGCTCTGACAGCTGATGCTTAAAGTTAGAGAGGGAGATCTAAGTCTCCAGCTTCAGTGATTTTTGCAATTCGTTCCAGTCATTGGCAGCAGAGAACTGGAAGGAAAGGCGGCCAAAGGAGGTGTTGGCTTTGGGGATGACCAGTGAAATATACCTGCTGGAGCGCGTGCTACGGGTGGGTGTTGCTATGGTGACCAGTGAGCTGAGATAAGGTGGGGCTTTACCTAGCAAAGACTTATAGATGACCTGGAGCCAGTGGGTTTGGCAACGAATATGTAGCGTTGATAAGCAAGTGCTTGTTAAGGTTACGGTTAGGATTAGGTTTAGAATAAGGGTAAGTGTTAAGGTTAAGTTTAGGGTTAGGATAACGGTTAGTAGATAGTTAGTTGAAATGTTACTGATGTAGAGCATCTACAGATGGACTTCCCTAATAAAGTGTTACCAAAAATTGGATCAGTGTTATTTCCTGATAGTTGCTGGTTGGAAATACAATCTACACAGGACCTTCTAATCAGCAGGTTTGCATGGGCGGAAGTTTCGGCTTTCCATAGTGGCATCACCATGGGGTAAATTGGTTAATAGACCAATAACAAAGAGAGTTTTCAGTTTCCTCCAGTTTTCCCCTCCCCATTATAAGTCATTTTTGCTCAATATAATTTTTGCCCACAATTACAGTAAGGTACTTAATTGTTACCCAGAAATTATTTGATATTGATATAAAAACGGCTGCATTGGGCCTTTAAGAATATTTTATTCACAAGATGACAACAGAATCATCCCAAACTCTGTTATTGTTAACTAGTCAAACATGAGTACTACCTTAGGTGGTTTGAATGTGTTAGCTACTCTGATTCTGTCAGTGTACATTTAGCAGATAGCAGCCCAGGGTAGCACAGCTAAAGTGGGGAATCATGTCGTTCCACAATGAGTCACAACTGCTGACTTACGGTCTAATGTTGTAATAAGATGACATGGTCTTACACACGGCGGCTATCGCAAAGCCATTTCCCCTCTCCATCTCCCTTTGTCTCCCTCTGTTTCCCTCTACTAACATGGTAGCAACACACCCTGTCTATTAAGAGGCCCTTTAAAAAGAGAGAGAGCGAGATCCCAGGGTGATGGATAATTACAGAAGATAGACTGCCAGCATTCTCACTCAGCCATATTGGGGGCCTTTAGAGCTCCAGTGTAATTTCATTAAAAGAGCACAAGTTACCATAATTCCACCACTGACTTGACTGAAGTGCTTCAACGAATAGAGGGGACTGTTATGCTATAGTCTGCAGATGGAAGCGGTTCATTTGATTATTTAGCCTGAGAGGGATGGGTTGTATAGTTCCACCCCTAATCTCTCCTCTGTGTGTGTGTGTGTATATGTGTGCGTGTGCAGAGGCCGAGCATGTCTGTGTGTGATTTGTACCACTTTACGATGGAAACCTCCTGCTGTGCGTTCTGAGTGACCATGTCAGTATTGCAAAGTGTGGACTGATGATGATGTAGGTTAGAGGTCACTGTGGTTCCTTGCCCTCTGTTGACAGCCTTGATAAATCAACTCCTTTGTTTGATTCAATTGATAGTGATATTGGACACGGGCCAGAGAGCAGTATTAGCGCGCCCTAATGTTGTTTTGGATACAGTAGATTGCATTAGATCTGCCATTACAACCATCCAGAAAAAACACTTATTGATGCTTGAATGGATGTGCCAATTTTACATTTTCCACCATGGCACCTGACCTTTTTCAAACTCCCAATCAATGTCCTTGTCTAAAAAAATGAAAAGTCAACAACAACCTCCAAAATCATTCACATTCCTTGTAGGACAGGACATGAATTACGATGCACAAAGAATAAGACAATAAACAGCATACATTATTAGTGCAAGTCCTTAGCAACCATGTCCATTGATCTCTGGTGGATGTGATGCAAGGTGTTTTAGAGGCTTTGAAATGGAACATCAAAGTAATTAACTATCAGAGTTGAGACCCATTTATAGCAACATGCCTTTTTCATATACAGCACTTTAGAATAATGTAGCGCATCAGACAGACAGCATGTTATTCTTAAACTTTTAGCTTAACTTGAGCTTTGAAGTCACCGTTTGGGACACTATTCCTACAGAAATTAATTTTCCAATTCAGGTCCGTCATCATTGAGTGAGCAATGAGCATAAATGGAGCTGTGTTTGCCTTTCAGCATATTCAAACTTCAGTTACTTCATCAGTGAACATATTCCCTTAGTAAAACCCATTCCATAGAGAACACAGTGTGGTATATGAGGAACTAAACCCAGTTGCCAATATTGACAATGGGCTTGTCAGAGCCATGACAGCCAGGCAGAGAAGCTGGATATCCCTGGCAACAGAGCTCCAGCAGAGTGTGAGCTAGCTAGCCTCTCAGGGAGGCTGTGTGTGTGTGATACTGGGACTGACCACTGACCCGGCAGGAGGTGACCAGGCCAGTCCTGATAATGAGCGCTTCTCTGTGGAGAGCTGGACTGACCTTTCCTGCTGATGCAGAATAATGGGGCTTCCCTCCCACTGAGCCCAGGGGCCTGCTGACGGGAACCTTCACACAGGGGGAATGATCTGTTATAACACGCCTGTAGAGCTAAGGAGCACACTCACACCAGTGGAGGCTGCCGAGGGGAGGACGGCTCATAATAATGGCTGGAATGGAGTGAATGGAATGGCATCACCCACATGGAAACCGTGTGTTTGATGTATTTGATACCTTTCCACCTATTCAGCTCCAGCCATTACCACGAGCCCGTCCTCCCCAACTAAGGTGCTATCAACCTCGTGACACGAACACAAACACGCACTCACACAAAGCTTAATTCAGATGTCAGGCTCGTGCTAGCCAAGCCTGAAGATGCTGCTTATTTAGAGTGGGCTCCCAGCTTCTAAAACCTACAGGATTAACAGGGTTGTCAGGGTTACCTACCATTGTGAGGTGCATGCCTCATATTCCCTGCCGGTAACTAACCTTGTGAGTGATGCTGGTGTCTGACGAACGCATCACTCTCTCACAGAAAAGCTATTTTCAAAGGTGATAATTGGAATGCTGCTCTTCCTGTTAACTCAAACACGGTTCACTGTGAACCAGCAGAATCTCTAACAGGGATGCCAGAGTTATAATGTATGGTGACATCGTGAGACATTCAGTTACTAAACATTTTTCACTGATGTTTTCATTGCTTTGTAGGACAATGTGGACTTGGGCGATCTCATGTTCTCCCTGTGTTACCTACCAACGGCTGGAAGGCTGACCATCACAATGATCAAGGCTAGGAACCTCAAAGCCATGGACATCACTGGAGCCTCAGGTAGGGTCAACCATGTGGGGACTGGGGCTCTAGTCTAATATGACAGGGTAATATATCAAATGTAATTTCTGTCTCCCGGTCTTTTAATAACATTGGCCAATGAGCAGAAGGCATGACAAAACATATCAACGTAGCATGACTGTTGACGAGGCCTTGTCTGCATCCGAAATGGCATCATATTCCCTGTATAGTACAGTACTTTGACCAGAGGCCTAATGCGGACATACCCCATCTGTTACTCCTTGGGTTTACCCTTTCCCTCCCTGTGTCCCAACTCTCTCTAGATCCCTATGTGAAGGTGTCTTTGATGTGTGAGGGACGGAGATTAAAAAAGAGAAAAACATCCACCAAGCGAAACACTCTGAATCCAGTCTACAACGAAGCCATAGTATTTGATGTACCTCCTGAGAACATTGATCAGATCAGTCTCCTAATAGCAGTGATGGACTATGATCGGTAAATACATTAAAACATTTTGCAAAGCTTCTATGAACTGACCCCCCTATCGTTATGGCAGCCGTTTCTGTTTTATTTTCTGCAAATAGCCGACAAGTTTGTGGTGACTACGATACACTGAACAGAAACTGAGAAAACAGTATATTAGACATATCCAAACACATAGCTGAGCCTCCCTAAGTGTAACACGTTTTAGTTGTTCATGGGGTTGGAAAGCAGCTGGCATTCTGTTAACCCAGCTCAACAGAGAGAGAGAGAGCGAAAACAACATTAACAAAAAAACGAAAAAGTTTGACGAACAAGCCTGGAGAACACAGAGTACAGACTCCTTGCCTCCTGATGCTGTTCAGAGTAAATATTTGAGGAGTTGATATAATCTGCCAAACATCACTATAATTATTACACCAAAGAACACGCTGTTGTACAGGATACCAAACCTACAGGGCTTTTAATTCTGTAAGACATACTTACGATATGATTTTTATTATTATTAAGTGAAAATGTGTAGACAAGCACAAATCCACATGATTTTAAACAAAAACATGAATGGGAGTGCATGTATGGAAACAGAAGGTTTTGATGAGACTGTATGTTTGATGTGACCCCCATCCCACAGTGTAGGTCACAACGAGATCATTGGAGTGTGTAGGGTGGGCAACGAGGCAGAGAGCCTGGGTCGAGGCCACTGGAACGAGATGCTGTCGTACCCCCGCAAGCCCATCGCCCACTGGCACCCCCTAGTAGAGGTACAGTGTGTGTGTGTGTGTGTGTGTGTGTGTGTGTGTGTGTGTGTGTGTGTGTGTGTGTGTGTCAATCCATTAATACTGTATGTCTGCCCGTCCGTCCGTCTTTCTATGGGAGTCAATGTGTATATTGATGGAAGAAGAAATCCTTGACATTATGACCACACATCTCAAGGGGAAGTAGACGCCATAGAGCTCTCCTTCTCCAGCGTGTATAGGGACAATAAAAGACAAGCGGGATTACATAACACAAATGTCTACTTGACTTGATGTGCCATAAACACAACAATCCATCCATGTAGTGGGAGAGGAGGRGAGGAAGAGGCTTCATTCACTAAGCTATTTAGAAACACTACTCCTCCACCCTCATTAATTGACCAGAAACAGTTCCTGGACTACATAAACAATTACAGTCATGCAGACTACATAGTGAAATAACTGAAGTGCCTGTCATTGACTAACATTGTAGCTGCACAGTCAGCCCTGGGGTGTATTCACTAGAACCAAACAGAACCAAACAGAAGCTTACTTAACCCATCAACCACACGCACGCACGCACGCACGCACACACACTTGACTTTTCATTATTTTCCCCTCGCGGCTGTTCATGCCTTGGTGTTTTGAAATCTTTGTGCAAGACTCGCTGACCCTCAAGACCACAGACAGTTGTCATCAATAATTCACATCCCAGGCCACACCCTCTTTATTAATATGCTCTCTAAAACAGCCATTTAAACTGTGCTCAAACCTGACCTCTCTCTCCCCATCCATCCATCCATCCTTTTTAAGCTATTAAATGCCAGCTGGTAAATGCATCCTAGTTGTTAAAGGAACTGCAATCTGAATTGGAGGTCCTCTAAAAGTAGAAACATTGAATTAGTGGTTTTTAGGAAACGGAGCATGGCATTGCGGAGGCACAGTGCGTGACAATTGATTTGTGGACAGAGGCGCAACAGAACGCAAAGGGGGGCCGGACCGTACACACAGAGAACAATTTTGTGGTAAAACGAATGAAATCTTCAGAGTGCATTATGTGACTTCAGCCTCCTAGTTTCCATTTGCCCGAAATTAGATTTCTCTTCTGAATCTTTCCTCTTCGTGCAATTCAGCTGTCCATTGTATTCCTAGACCTCATATACTGTAGCCTGGTTGTTATGTTCATCTCTCTGACTGTGTTTCTGTCTCCTATCTGTGTGTTCTCTAGTGGGTGGGCCAGACTGCAGGTGGAAGTCAGGGCGGTTCCACCAACTCTCTGAAGACTCCTCCCTCACCATGATATTATTATTATTATTATTATTATTATGATGTGGAGAACACAGGGTGGTGAAGAAGAGGATCAACAGAGAGCCTCAGCATCAAAAGAGTAGGAGAGCATTAAGCTGATGGTAGATGTTACTCAGTTTCCCCGACACAGATTAAGCTTAGTCCTGGACTAAAAAACATGCTACATAGAGAATCTCCATTTAACAGTGCTTTTGATCCAGGACCGGGCTTAAACCATGTCCGAGAAACCAGCCCTATGTGCTCCCACCGCAGAGTCTGTGCCTCCGTGACATTCTTGCATGGGGGACCATGTTTAGTAAACTGCATGTCCAGTGGCCATTCATTAGTACTATTTGTTTAAAACGCAACAAAGTGTTCCAGTTTCAGTTGGGAGGTAACTGTATAGTCTTGTTTATGTCTTGTTTATCACACATTGTTACAATTAATTGGTATTTGTTCTTTGGGTACAGTGCATGGGTTCTTTCTTTTTTCCTGTAATATTGTCATTTCTTATGCTCTTTGGTTGATTACATGTGAAATACTAGCATACTGTAAGCACAAAATGTACCATGAAACTAAGACCTAGTATGTAAATTGTCCATTCAGATGTTACTAAATAAATATTTATATAGTAGTTCCAGTGATCATACTGAAGAATGCACATACTTCTAGAAAGTTTTGACACAACATGCTCTACAGATAGTTTGCGGATAGTAGGACCATCTGTTGATAAGCAGCTTGCTAAGGCTACTGTGAGGGTTAGGTTTTTTCCCACCTTTATTTAACCAGGTAGGCTAGTTGAGAACAAGTTCTCATCAGGTTTAGAATACGGGTAAAGGTTAGGGCTAGGGTCAGTGGATAGTTAGCTGAAATGTTAGTGATAGTCGGTAGAGCATCTACAGATGGCTTATCCACAAAAAAGTATGTTCATTAAGTTTACCACACAAAGACAGACAGGTGATTTTACCATCTCAACAGTGAATTGCTGTGTCAGGAAGAAAAGAGAAAATAAACACACAGGCCTTAGAGCCTGTCCTGAACACTTTTCCCCACAAACCCACCTGCGGTTGGAGTCCCCAACTGGCCACAGACACTGACACACATGACGGATGCCGAGACTGTTGACAGCCAAACAAACAGTAACGAGGTGGGGTTGTGTCACACATGGAGCTAACAAAAATATATGGAAATGTCTGCTCTATCAAAAATTACAACCAACTGATTATAGCATTACCGCAATAATGGAGGTAAATCGAAGGGGGAGATGGTCGACAGACAAGATCCTTACCCTACATTAAAGACAAATGTTTATTAATAATAATGTGATAAATAAAAAGTATACCAGTTCCATTTAAAGACCTACACCTGGAATACATTTCAATTAACAGGTGTACTTTGTGAAAAGTTAATTTGTGGAATTTCTTTCCTTCTTAATGTGTTTGAGCCAATCAGTTGTGTTGTGACAAGGTAGGGGTGGTATACAGACGATAGCCCTATTTGGTATAAGACCAAGTCCATATTATGGCAAGAACAGCTCAAATAAGCAAAGAGAAATGACAGTCCATCATTACTTTAAGACATGAAGGTTAGTCAATTAGGAAAATGTCTGGAACTTTTAAGGTTTCTTCAAGTGTAGTCACAAAAAACAAGCGCTATGATGAAACTGGCTCTCATGAGGACCGCCACAGGAAAGGAAGACCCAGAGTAACCTCTGTTGCAGAGGATACGTTCATTAGAGTTACCAGCCTCAGAAATTGCAGCCCAAATAAATGCTTCACAGAGTTCAAGTAACAGAAACATCACAACATCAACTGTTTAGAGGAGACGGCATGAATCAGGCCTTCATGGTCGAATTGCTGCAAAGAAACCACTACTAAAGGACACCAATAGGAAGAAGAGACTTGCTTGGGCCAAAAAACACGAGCAATAGACATTAGACCGGTGGAAATCTGTCCACCGCAAAGTGGGTGAACGGATGATCTCCGCATGTGTGGTTCCCACCGTGAAGTATGGAGGAGGAGGTGTGATGGTGTGGGGGTGCTTTTCTGGTGACACTGTCTGTGATATATTTTGAATTCAAGGCACACTTAACCAGCATGGCCACCACAGCATTCTGCAGCGATAYGCCATCCCATCTGGTTTGCGCTTAGTGGAACGATCATCTGTCAACAGGACAATGACCCAACATACCTCCAGGCTGTGTACGGGATATTTGACCAAGAAGCAGTGATGTAGTGCTGCATCAGATGACTTGGCCTCCACAATCACCCGACCTCAACCCAACTGAGATGGTTTGGGATGAGTTGGACCGCAGAGTGAAGGAAAAGCAGCTAACAGGTGCTCAGCATATGTGGGAACCAAGAGTGTGCAAAGTTGCCATCAAGGCAAAGGGTGGGTACTTTGAAGAATCTCAAATATATTTTGATTTTGACACTGTTTTGTTTACTACATTATTTCATAGTTGTGATGTCTTCACTACAATGTAGAAAATAATACAAATAAAGAAAAACCCCTTGAATGAGTAGGTGTGTCAACTTTTTACTGGTACTGCATATGGCAAGTAAAAATCCAAACGGGATAGTTTTCAGAGATAGATGGGAGGTGTTGAGGGTAGCTGAAGGGTTGGACTAAAGGAAAAGAGGGATAACAAAGGTCAAATGTACCGTGCCCGTAAAATGTATAAGTAKAAGTCTAAGTGTTGTTGTCCATTACTTTACTCCAATTAGGGTAGGGGTGGTAGGTTTAGGGGGAAATAATAAAGGAAAATATATTTAACACATTTAAGAAAATATGGGGGATTGGAAATGATGCAAACAATTACATTGATGGAAGCCACAATCTATCTGCAATACTAAAGCTGATCTACCCCCTAAATGTAATTTTTTWAAATAAATAAACAGTAATGAGGTTGAGGCAGGGGGATGGAAGATGAAAAAATACGCAATGTGTTTGGTGTGATTGAAGGCCAGTGGGGAGTGCTCCAATCATAGTGTTGGAGCTGCACACTGGGCTGCTGATGGGAACACGACACAGGACACTTCCATCTGCAGTGCTGGAGCCAGATTTAGAACCACTCCCCTCCCTCAGGGAAATCACATCAATCACCCAGCACTGTGCAGTCAGCAGGAAGTCATCAGGTGAACTCTGATGAGGAGAAGGGGACCCCACCAGCAGCCAGATGGAGAGCTCAATTAATGATAGAGTTCCTCAACAACTAGATGTGCAGGAGTTGCATTGCAATAACCAATGGTTGCATGCCACGTCAGGCATCAGATTGTTATGTCACATGATGTAGTTAGATGATATATTAATACCTATCCAGGCATTGTAAGACCTGGCATTTTCTGGAATGTAGTCGTGCAAGAACTGACGTGGGTAGGCGTCTGTGGTGTGCCTGCATTCTTACTAATCACGTACAGCATCCAGCCCCTATGCTCCAGTAATTAGTTAGAAAAATTAATTGTTTAAAACAGCAGGATTGCTCTGAAGTGCAAAGCAGTGTCAAAATGGGTTTGCTCCCATGACTGCTTCTTAACAGCACAGCCACCACCAGAGAGTAGAGGGGACCCGCTCTTTAGAACAGGGAAATGGAGGCAAGGAGGGAGTACGGACAAAGCATTTTATCCGTGCATGAACGTGTCTTTTCATCCCACTCTTTACCCTTCGGTCTAATCTTACTTTAATGAAAATAGAATTGAATCTATCTAGCTCTTTTCCCTCCCCTGGTCCGTCTTGGTTTGCCTAATGGTGAGTCAGAGCAACAGAGGGAATGTGGATGACAATCCCCCAGCAGACAGGAAGAGCCAGGTGATATGTTGGGAGACGTGAGGCGCTCCCAGGATGCAGTCTGCTCAGAGCCAGGTGATATGTTGGGAGACGTGAGGCGCTCCCAGGATGCAGTCTGCTCAGAGCCAGGTGATATGTTGGAGACTGAGACGCTTCCAGGATGCAGTCTGCTCAGAGCCAGGTGATATGTTGGGAGAGTGAGGCGCTCCCAGGATGCAGTCTGCTCAGAGCCAGGTGATATGTTGGGAGACGTGAGGCGCTCCAGGATGCAGTCTGCTCAGAGCCAGGTGATATGTTGGAGACCGTGAGGCGCTCCCAGGATGCAGTCTGGACATCAGAAGCCAGGTGATATGTTGGGAGACGTGAGGCGCCCCAGGATGCAGTCTGCTCAGAGCCAGGTGATATGTTGGGAGACCTGAGACGCTCCCAGGATGCAGTCTGCTCAGAGCAGGTGATATGTTGGGAGACCTGAGACGCTCCCCGGATGCAGTCTGCTCAGAGCCAGGTGATATGTTGGGAGACCTGAGACCCTCCCAGGATGCAGTCTGCTCAGAGCCAGGTGATATGTTGGGAGACCTGAGACGCTCCAGGATGCAGTCTGTCCAGAGCCAGGCTGATATGTTTGGTGAGACCTGAGACGCCTCCCAGGATGCAGTCTGCTCAGAGCCAGGTGATATGTTGGCGAGACCTGAGACGCTCCCAGGATGCAGTCTGCTCAGAGCCAGGTGATATGTTGGAGACCGAGACCGCTCGAGCCAGTGAAGAGATGCCCCCAGTACGTGCTCAGAGCCAGGTGATATGTTGGGAGACCTGAGACGCCCCCAGGATGCAGTCTGCTCAGAGCCAGGTGATATGTTGGGAGACCTGAGCCAATAAGCAACGCATAAGAGTTTTCAACACCACAATCAAGTATAGTATGTCATTCTCAACAAACAGAAAATACATCCCTCCCTACTCCATCCCTTCCTACTCAGTATTGAAGACTTGGTTTGACAATCTCCTAATGTCATAAAACTTTTTGGTGTTTTGTAGCAGATGTCTCTTTCCATTAATTGAATGGCCGTTGCATAGTTTGGATGCTGGAATTATAATAGAGTGGAGTGGATGAACATGTGCAGGTAGCCTACAGGAGACTTTTGAAGTAGCCTAAAACATTGTGAATAGTTGGGCTTATGCCACACATCAAAGTAATATAGAGTATTTTAAAAGTTAAACGACAAATATTTAGGGTATATTGAAACGTTCTAAGTCGAGGAATAGCCGCTTGGATCAGAAAGGAGGCAGAATGCAGTGTTATGCTTTCCTGAATAACTGGGCCTGCTGGGAGCATAGGCCTCTGTGGTCACATTACAGTATATAAGACGACTTGGGAGAATGATGATCGGCAACAGAAAGCACATCAGTATCAAAGTAAAAATACGTCCAGACTGGCCTGCTACTGTGCCTTCTTATCTGTTGAGAGTAGACCCACTACTGATCCAAATGGAATGAAACATTCAAATAACGGGCTTTTGCGACAATATTATTATTGAAATTACATTTTCACTACAGTTTACAGCCTAGAGTAGAATTGTACTCACTTGAAAATAATAGTGCAATTATTCATTGGAGTGTGGTGTGGTTGGCTAGTCTCGGTAGGATAATTTGTTTGTCCCTAAACAAGAGTTCCGTGTCTTCATTGTTCATTCATGCGCAATGAAGACACCTGGCCTCATTCCTCTATCTTGTGGATTTATATTGAAAATTGGTGCAGATATTAATGATTTTATGTATGGTATGATTAACCTATTGCAGATCTGGACAAACGATCCAACTACCACTATTGTCACTATGACTAGAGGGCAGGATAGACAGTTGACTGGTAGACTGTATTGACCTGTGGTATAGTAAGCGCACAAAAAAGCATAGTGCATTAGAGAAGTACCAAAACACCTTGATAGGGGAGGCGCATGAAAGAAGATGAGTAAATGTGGCTAAATGGAAGACATTATATAGTAAAACCTGCAGAACGGTAAATCAGGGGAAAATGCACTACCCTCCCCTCTGCCCAATAAATGAAAGACAACCATCCCCAAAGAAAAACATTTAGTTCGACAACCCTCTCCTATTTTGGACCTCAGTAAATGTACCTGTCCTTTAAGTGCAGAAGACAAACAAGCATGTGTAAAAAGCCATCCACGAGAAGGATTTCACAGATGAGTCCTTACTGCAATGATGCAATGGGTGTTGCTTTTCAGTTGGGCCACATTCAACACACCTAAAATATGTTGGACAAGTCAATGTCCTCTCTAAGGCAATAGAATTTTTCAGCTGAAGGCAGAAAATGTGGTATCCTTAGTGATTTGATTTATTTTTAAAGACACATTGTCAACAGCAACAGTACAGTGTGTGGGAGTGTATTTAAATGAGCTGATTGTCCTCCTACACAACTGTACAGTGCTGTGAAAAAGTATCTAGTTCTCTACTATTGCATATTTTTGATACGGAACGTTATCAGATCTTAAAGGGAACCTGAGTGAACAAATAACACAACAATTACATACACTATATGTAATAACAGCATGTGGACACCCCTTCAAATTAGTAGATTCGGCTATTCCAGCCACTCCTGTTGCTGACAGGTGTATAAAATCGAGCACACAACCATACAATCTCCATAGACAAACATTGGCACTAGAATGGCCTTACTGAAGAGCTCAGTGACTTTCAATGTGGCACTGTCATAGGATGCCACCTTTCCAACAAGTCAGTTCGTCAAATTTCTGCCCTGCTAGAGCTGCCTTTTTTATAGACTGTCTATAAAAAAGKGGTCAGATGAAGCAGATGCTAAACTACAGGACTGTTTTGCTAGCACAGACTGGAACATGTTCCGTGATTCTTCCGATGGCATTGAGGAGTACACCACATCAGTCACTGGCTTTATCAATAAGAGCATTGAGGACGTCGTCCGCACAGTGACCGTACGTACATACCCCAACCAGAAGCCATGGATTACATGCAACATTCTCACCGAGCTAAAGGGCAGAGCTGCCACTTTCAAGGAGCGGGACTCTAACCCGGAAGCTTATAAGAAATCCCGCTATGCCCTCCGACGAACACCCCCCCCACACTGCTGCTACTCTCTGTTATTATCTATGCATAGACACTTTAATAAACCTACCTGCATGTACATAATTACATCGACACTGGTGCCCCCGCACATTGACTCTGAACCGGTACCCCCTGTATATAGCCCTGCTATTGTTATTTACTGTTGCTCCTTAATTATTTGTTTTTCTTATCTCTTACTTTTTTGGGGGTATTTTCTTAAAACTGCATTGTTGGTTAAGGGCTTTTAACTAAGCATTTCACTGTAAGGTCGACATCTGTTGTATTCGGCACATGTRACAAATACAATTTGATTTGACTAAGCCCAAACCATATGGAATGGCGTATCGCTGCAAAATGCTGTGGTAGCCATGCTGGTTAAGTGTGCCTTGATTTCTAAATAAATCACTGACAGTGTCACCAGCAAAGCACCCCCACACCATAACACCTCCTCSATGCTTTACGGTGGGAAATACACATGCGGAGATCATCCGTTCACCCACACCGCGTCTCACAAAGACACGGTGGTTAGATACAAATCTCCAATTTGGACTCCAGACCAAAGGACACATGTCCACCGCTCTAATGTCCATTGCTTGTGTCTCTTGGCCCAAGCAAGTCTCTTATTATTATTGGTGTCCTTTAGTAGTGGTTTTCTTGCAGCAATTCAGGCCATGATTTTATTTTTATTTTTATTTCACCTTTATTTAACCAGGTATGCTAGTTGAGAACAAGTTCTCATTTACAACTGCAACCTGGCCATGATGGCCTGATTCACACAGTCTCCTAGGCACACATGTTCTATTCGGAGCATGTGACAAATAAAATTTGAAATCAAATTTGATTTGAAGAGTGGGACACAATTCCTCCACAGCGATGTGAGAGACTGATGAACAACTACAGGAAGCATTTGGTTGTAGTCATTGCAGCTAAASGTGGCWCAACCAGTTATTGAGTGTAAGGGGGCAATTACTTTTTCACACAGGCTATTTGGGTGTTTCCTAACTTTGTTATTTTATTTATAACTTAAGTATCATTTTATCTAATATTATATTTTGGTTAAAGATCTGATAACATTCAGTATCAAAAATAGAGAAAATCAGAAACGGGGCAAATCCTTTTTGCCCTTTTTATTCTGAACTCTTGGATAGCATCTGCCAGACTTATGTGACTTGCATGTTACCTTTTCAACACAAAAAAAATGCACTGCACTCATGACTAATGTGACCTCTTGATTCACACCTGGCTTGCTATCCCAGCCTGTCTTTACAAATATATGACACATTTGCGCACGCACGCAAAAACACACAAATAGACCTCTCACACATTGCATAGCTGAGCAGCTGACCACCGTACTGTATGTTCTGATGTGGTCCTCTGATGTGCTTCACACACACCGTCCCCTTGGTAAAGCCTGACCTAAATGGCTACTTAGATTGCAATCCACATGTTCTATTTTCCATCCACAACACTGCCAAAGGCTTGGCTTTTAAGTATGAACTCTCTCTTACACACTACTTAACCAAGTCTCTTTGACCACATTCCCTGTACATATCTGTGCTTCTTAGCTGGGTCCTTTCAAACAAGAAGCAACACCTTAACATCCACTACTTCCCATCTTCATATCTCAGTGATACTCCAACTGCTAGCACAAGACACTACATGTGTCTTTACAGACAAACTGTTACTGTTTGATAGAAAAAACTGTTTTAATTGATAGCTACTGGGCTACAAAGGCTCAACTTCAAAAGAATGATGGTCGACTGTCAAACTCAAGACCCTTCCCTGGACTAAAATGTAATGATCTGGGGTCCCTAAAAAGCGCAGACTCATAAAGTTACGGTGGACTAGTCTAGACTCCCAGGGTGTTCTCTTAATGTTACGTGGGACTAGTCTAGACTCCCAGGGGTGTTCTTCTTTAATGTTACGGTGGACTAGTCTAGACTCCCAGGGTGTCTCTCTTAATGTTACGGTGGACTAGTCTAGACACCCAGGGTGTTCTTCTTAATGTTAAGGTGGACTAGTTCTAGACACCCAGGGTGTTCTCT
This sequence comes from Salvelinus sp. IW2-2015, assembly GCF_002910315.2. Classification (NCBI taxonomy): domain Eukaryota; kingdom Metazoa; phylum Chordata; class Actinopteri; order Salmoniformes; family Salmonidae; genus Salvelinus; species Salvelinus sp. IW2-2015. The sequence continues at coordinate 83,576,155 of NC_036842.1, read as the reverse complement.
TAATGTTACGGTGGACTAGTCTAGACTCCCAGGGTGTTCTCTTAATGTGACGGTGACTAGTCTAGACTCCCAGGGTGTTCTCTTAATGTTACGGTGGACTAGTCTAGACTCCAGGTGTTTCTCTTAATTGTGACGGTGGACTAGTCTAGACTCCCAGGGTGTTCTCATTAAGTACTTTAGTTTTTCTCCTCTTCTGCACTCAAATTAAACTGGTAGACAAGGGGTTTATCCAAATAGAGCCCCAGGAATCACACTGTTTTCTGTGATTTCTCTCTCTTCATTCAATATTAACAACAACCGGCTCCACACACCAGGACTGTTGGAGAAACCCATTTCAGATTGGGAAGGGTGAATTGTGTTACAGATCCTTCCTTAAATAAATTGCCCACTATTTGTTTGAATAACTTAAGAATAATACATAACGTAAACGTAGATKACTTTATTATTTAAGTAATTTGTTTATTACTTAAATCGCAGACATCCGTTTCACTACTATACACTACCACGCCCCATTAGGCCTGGTTTACTCTATGGAGTGCTCTGATCTTTATGGTTCCTCATTAGCCAGTCTGACTCTCAGCTCATTACGGCAGGAAGAGGAAGTGTGGCCCACTTTCATGCTCTCATCTAAATCGACGGCAATCAGAGGAGCGGCCGTATGGAGCTTCTGCTATCTACAGTGCTGTGATTTACAGCCAGCCTGGATCAGGGGCAAAATKTAGATTATTCCACCAGCRAGCAGCACTTAGTTGAAAGAGCAGCAAATGAGGTCACTTAGTCTGCAAACACAACTGTATCATCGAGGGATTCACACATTGACTATTAGCAGATAACTGCCCTGCCTACATCACAATAATGTCTTGCTATCGTCTGACCCGTTGCACATTGAACTATATGCTTGTTTGTGATCTTTTGGAGTTGAGGACRATAACAAAACAAAAACATTTGTGGGTTGAGATAGAATTTCTTGGAGGGCAATCTAATTAGGCAAAGCATTTCAGCACTCTAAAGAGCAAAAGGGGGTGTCTTTTTTCAACAACAAGAAAAGTCATAATAGGTGTTGAAATGGGGCTCCCACTAAAATGGGTCATGTAAATACGTTGAGGGGAAGTAGTTGAATTATTCAAGGTTTCAGAACTCTGGATGGATCCTCAATGAGGAACTGGGAGGGCCACAGAGCTCCTCCAGAGCCCAGGGACTGACAGAGAGCACATTGCGGTGCGGTGGGGGAGAACAGGTACAGGACCTCCCCTGGGACCCCTGTTCACTCAGCTAACCTACTGTACCATGAATACCCCTCTGGGCTGCACAGGGCACACAGGTTTATGGGGCCAGTTGCAGCTGGTTCTTAGATTGCTGAGGAAGAACAATGTTTGCCAATATAAAATAATTGATCCATCAATGACTTTATCAGTGTTTATTAGCTTTCTTGTAAGACTKTCTTACTTGTTCCATTTTGTTTTAYTCTCAGCAGGTWWTAGAACATCTTATCTGTTATTAATAAGAACCAGCTACACATACTCTTGAGTATGGTCTCCTCTACAGTAAACAGTCTATAAGAGTCAAGAGCTGATTCTGAAGCTGGTCTTAATGCAACATCCACATACAGCCCAGATGTTGACCAGACAGACTATGGAATCAGATACCAATAGGATTATCCAGCCATGTGCTTTTGACCAAGATGACTGTGTGGTCTGGCATCCAGGGAACAGACAGCAGCATCCCAATAAGAAACAGAAAACACTTCAGAGTCAGTCTGCCAGTGTTTACTCCATCCATCTCCATTAAAGGATACATCCACGCTAATCTCGACTCACAGCATGGCTCTCATCTCCTTATTTTGGATCACAAAACGACTTATCACTCCCTGCCGTTGATCTCGTTCAGTCTCTTCTATTTACAGTTTCATTGTAGTCACCAGATATCGACCAGAAGAAACTTGATTTAAAACATAAAACAATATCAACATAGAGACAACTTATTCAAGTAGAATATACTTTTTCCTGTCAAGGCAATTTTCCCATATAAAAGTCTCTCTTCATGTTATTGGGGACATTGGGCCTGAAAACAGACAMATAGCAGTGCATTTGTCCTATTCTTCCAATTGTCTTTCAGAGAGACATCTTCAGGGGATCAAGAGATTGTGGCTGCCTGTTATATTTAACAACATTCCCACCACTAAACAGACAGCATCTGATGGAGGAGAATTGTCTTTAAACAAAGTAAATCAGAATCACAAGCTTTGAGGGATCATCAGATTCAGGGGTACAGTTGAAGTCTGAAGTTTACATACACTTAGGTTGTCATTAAAACTCGTTTTTCAACCACTCCACAAATTTCTTGTCAACAAACTATAGTTTTGGCAAGTCGGTTAGGACATCTACTTTGTGCATGACAAGTAATTTTTCCAACAATTGTTGATAGAAAGATTATTGCACTGTATCACAAATCCAGTGGTTCAGAAGTTTACATACACTAAGTTGACTGTGCCTTTAAACAGCTTGGAAAATTCCGAAAATTCAATGTCATGGCTTTAGAAGCTTCTGATAGGCTAATTGACATAATTTGAGTCAATTGGAGGTGTACCTGTGGATGTATTTCAAGGCCTACCTTCAAACTCAGTGCCTCTTTGCTTGACATCATGGGAAATCAAAAAAAATCAGCCAAGACCTCAGAAGAACAATTGTAGACTCCACAAGTCTGGTTCATCCTTGGGAGCAATTTCCAAACACCTGAAGGCACCACGTTCATCTGTACAAACAATATGTACGCAAGTATAAACAACATGGGACCACGCAGCCGTCATACCGCTCAGGAAGGAGAACGTTCTGTCTCCTAGAGATGAACGTACTTTGGTGCGAAAAGTCCAAATCAATCCCAGAACAACAGCAAAGGACCTTGTGAAGATGCTGGAGGAAACAGGTGCAAAAGTATCTATATCCACAGTAAAACGAGTCCTATATCAGCATATCTGAAAGGCCACTCAGCAGGAAGAAGCCACTGCTCAAAAACCGCCAGAAAAAAGCCAGACTACGTTTGCAACTGCACATGGGGACAAACTCATACTTTTTTGAGAAATATCCTCTGGTCTGATGAAAACAAATAGAACTGTTGGCCATATGACCATCGATATGTTTGGAGTAAAAGGGGGGAGGCTTGCAAGCCGAAGAACACCATCCCAACCATGAAGAACTGGGGTGGCAGCATCATGTTGTGGGGGTGCTTTGCTGCAGGAGGGACTGGTGCACTTCAACAAATAGATGGCATCATGAGGGAAGGAAAATTATGTGGATATATTGAAGCAACATCTCAAGACATCAGTCAGGAAGTTAAAGCTTGGTCGCAAATGGGTCTTCCAAATAGACAATGACCCCAAGCATGCTTCCAAAGTTGTGGCAAAATGGCTTAAGGACAACAAAGTCAAGGTATTGGAGTGGCCATCACAAAGCCCTGACCTCAATCCTATAGAAAGTTTGTGGGCAGAACTGAAACAGCGTGTCCGAGCAAGGAGGCTACAAACCTGACTCAGTTCCACTAGCTCTGTCAGGAGGAATGGGCCAAATTTCACCCATCTTATTGTGGGAAGCTTGTGGAAGGCTACCCGAAACGTTTGACCCAAGTTCAGCAATTTTAAGGCAATGCTACCAAATACTAATTGAGTGTATGTAAACTTCTGACCCACTGGGGAATGTGATGAAATAATAAAATCATTCTCTCTACTACTATTCTGACATTTCACATTCTTAAAATAAAGTGGTGCTCCTACTGACCTAAGACAGGGAATTTTTACTTGCATTAAATGTCAGGAATTGTGAAAAACTGAGTTTAAATGTATTTGGCTAAGGTGTATGTAAACTTCCAACTTCAACTGTACATACGTCTAGTATGTAGAGTACATGTACATAACTTAGGAATGCAAAAATACATTGGATAACACTCTCTCTAATGTAATGTACACTCTTAGAATAAAGGGTTAGAAAAAGGGTTAGAATAAAGGGTTGGTTCCAGGTAGAACTTTTTTGGGATTCCTTGTATAACCCTATGTGTAAAAGTTTCTACATGGACCTCAAAAGGGTTCTACCTGGAACCAAAAGAGTTCGACCTGGAGACAAAAAGGGTTCTTCAAAGGGTTCTTCTATGGGGAAAGCTGAATAACCCTTTTAGGTTCTAGATAGCACCTTTTTTCTATGAGTGTAATAACCTTTTCAGAGATCTAAATTGGGTTGCCATGTTCTATTCATGGTGTAGATTGTGCAGATAAAAACTTGAGAGAATATATGATGCATATGTACATGTCATTTCTGTTTCTCATTAGCTATTCACTGACGGATGCATACCAAGCAGCATCATATGGTGGAATTTCCTTAGTTGAGCAAATTACTCTCACATACGCTATAAAGATGTACAGTTAAGAGAATATACAGGCACAGACGTGCACACACACACAGTGTCCTTTCACTGTCCACGCTGTTACAAGCTCGACTCTCCCGCCCAAAGTATGTCTCACAAAGCACTGAGCAAAGGGTCATCTCTSCATACGGAATTTTGGCTAATGTCCTTTGAAGTTCCAGAGAATGTCATAATTTAGTATTCTGATTCACACTGATGTAAGATAGTGGTGGAAGCGTGAAAAAGAAAGATGCGAGGGAATTATGGAAATGGGAGAGAGGGTTGTGCTGGTTCAGAAGAATTGGGGAATTGCTAATGCCTTCATTTGGTAGCTGAAGGAGACGTTGCTTGCTGGCTATCACTGTTGCAGACAGTTTCACAATACTTTAGGGGGAATATGTCCCTCTGCTATTTAACTGCCTACACGATCAACTGTGCAACAGCAAAAGAGTCATTAGAGTAAATCTATAAATAACAATGGAACAGACAGGTCAGTGCAATCTATAGCTGAATACATCATGGTTAATTAGCTTCTAAGATCTGTCTAGAGTAAATCCAATGTGGGAAAGCATGATACAAGGCAAAACATTACCAAGCAGCACTGTCTTTGATTAAGGTTCAGGACTGTGTACTGACTGTGTAACCATTACAAACCTCTTGGGACCCTTAGAGAGATAGACAGGATCATTACTGACAGGGAGAATAAGCATCATACTAAAAAATGCTTATTTTTCTTTACTCTCTGTGGGGAACACATCAGCTAGAGAGAATCTCATGTTGGAAACATTCACCATTTACTTTGGATTGCATGTGGACTGAATGCCAGTGCAAGTTTTTATTTGCATGGGATAAAGTGCATTCGGAAAGTATTCAGACCCTTTGACTCCTTGACTGACTTTTGTTACATTACARCCTTATTCAAAAATGGATTAAAGAAAAACAAATCCTCAGCAATCTACATACAATATCCCATAATGACAAAGCAAAAACTGTTTTTTAGTAATGTTTACACATGCATATAAATAAAGATACACCTTATTTACATAGGTATTCAGACCCTTTACTATGAGACTCGAAAATGAGCTCAGSTGCATCCTGTTTCCATTGATCATCCTTGAGAGGTTACTACAACTTGATTAGAGTCCACCTGTGGTAAATACAATTTATTGGACATGATTTGGAAAGCCACACACCTGTCCATATAAGGTCCCACAGTTGACAGTACATTTCAGAGCAAAAACCAAGCCATRAGGTCGAAGGAATTGTCCGTAGAGCTCCGAGACAGGATTGTGTCGAGGGGCAGATCTGGGGAAGGGTATCAAAACATTTCTGCAGCATTAAAGGTCCCGAAGAACTCAGTGGCCTCCATAATTCTTAAAAATGGAAGAAGTTTGGAATCACCAAGATTATTCCTAGAGCTGGGCCAAACTGAGCAATTGGGGGAGAAGGGCCTTGGACAGGTAGGTGACCAAGAACCTGATGGTCACTCTGACAGAGCTATAGAGTTCCTCTGTGGAGATGGGAGAACCTTCCAGAAGTACAACCATCTCTGCAGCACTCCACCAATCAGGACTTTATGGTAGAGTAGCCAAACGGAAGCCACTCCTCAGTAAAAGGCACATGACAGCCCGCTTGAAGTTTGCCAAAAGGCGCCTAAAGACTCTCAAAACATGAAAAACAAGATTCTCTGGTCTGATGAAACCAAGATTGAACTCTTTGGCCTGAATGCCAAGCGTCACGCCTGGAGGAAACCTGGCACCATCCCTACGGTGAAGCATGGTGGTGGGGATGTTTTTCAGCGGCATGGACTGGGTGACTAGTCGGATCGAGGCATAGATGAAYGGAGAAAAGTACAGAGAGATCCTTGATGAAAACCTCAGGACCTCAGACTGGGGCGAAAGCTCACCTTCCAACAGGACAACGACCCTAAGCACACAGCCAAAACGTATAGTGTGGAGAACAAGTATTTGATACACTGCCGATTTTGCAGGTTTTCCTACTTACAAAGCATGTAGAGGTCTGTAATTTTTATCATAGGTACACTTCAAATGTGAGAGACAGAATCTAAAATCCAGAAAATCACATTGTATGATTTTTAAGTAATTAATTGAAGTGTACCTATGATAAAAATTACAGACCTTTACATGCTTTGTAAGTAGGAAAACCTGCAAAATCGGCAGTGTATCAAATACTTCTTCTCCCCACTGTAGCAGGAGTGGCTTTGGGAAAAGTCTCTGAATGTCTTTGAGTGGCCCAGTCAGAAACCGTACTTAAACCTGATTGAATGTCTCTGGAGAGACCTGAAAATAGCTRTGCAGCAACGCTCCTCATCCAACTTGAAAAAGCTYGAGAGGATCTGCAGAGAAGAATGGGAGAAACYCCCCAAATACAGGTGTGCCAAGCTTGTAGTGTCATACCCAAGAAGACTTGAGTCTGTAATCGTTGCCAAAGGTGCTTTAACAAAGTACTGAGTAAAGGGTCTGAATACTTATGTAAATTAGCCAACATTTCTGAAAAAAGTTTTTGCTTTGTCATTATGGGGTATTGTGTGTAGATTGATGAGGGRAAAAACAAAACTATTTAATCAATTTTAGAATAAGGCTGTAACCTAACAAAATATCGTAAAAGCCAAGGGGTCTGAATACTTTCCAAAGGCACTTTAGAGTATGGCAGCACCCAAGGGGCTTCAATTTTCAAGCTCTACCCGTAGATTTTGCGGTGACGTAGTGTCCCTATGAGTAACAGAACACTGAGCAACTAGAGAACATTACCAATCCCTATGCTACGTATTTTCTGCTGGCTGCCCCACCACCACAGAAAGCACTGAGCCAGGCTGAAACACCTGCATTTTGGAGCTGCCTTACTCAAGAAAGCAAAAAAAAGAGACCATGTTTATATGTGGCTTTATTAACTGAAAATGCTATGCCCCACCTGCCCTGAATGAAGCGTCGCCACCATTTTGGCTCATGAGCTCTACTACTAAACACTACTGGCTGAAATTATACTGCATAGTAAAAAACTCTGCTGCATAGTTAAGTGGAAAGTGTTAGTCTGTTGATTTGCCAACCTCAGGCGAGTATAAGCGCATCAGAGATGGCAGATGCTACAGCAGCTCTTAGTGTCTTGAAAAAGTATTCATACCCGTTGACTTATTTCAGATTGTGTTACAACCGGAATTCAAAATGTATTAAATAAACCCACCTCAACACCCCATAATGAAACACCCCATAATGTTTAGATTTATTGAAAATGTATTGAAAATGAAATACAAAAATATCTTATTTACATACTGTAAGTATTMCCCCTCCTGAGTCAATACATGTTAGAATCACCTTGGGCAGCGATTAAAGCTGTGAGTCTTTCTGGGTAAGTCTCTAAGAGCTTTGCACACCTGGATTGTACAATATTTGCCCTTTATTCTTTAAAAAAAAAGTAAGCTCTGTCAAATACAACCATTTTCAAGTCTGGCCATATATTTTCAAGTAGATTTAAGTAAAGACTGTAACTCGGCCACTCAGGAACAGTCACTGTCTTCTTGGTAAGCAACTCCTGTATACATGTGGCCTGGTTTTTTAGGTTATTGTCCTGCTGAAAGGTTAATTCATCTCCCAGTGTCTGGTGGAAAGYAGACTGAACCAGGTTTTTCCTCTACGATTTTGACTGTGCTTAGCGCCATTCTGTAAAAAAAAAAAAATATTCTGAAAGAAACTCCCCAGTCCAACGATTACAAGCACCCACATGTTGCAGCCACCACTATGCTTGAAAATATGGAGATTGGTACTCAATAATGTGTGTGTAAAAATGGTATTACTTTGCCACATTTTTTGCAGTATTACTTTAGTGCCTTGCTGCAAACAGGATGCATGTTTTGGAATTTGTATTCCGTACAGCTTTCCTTCTTTTCACTCTGTCAATTAGGTTAGTATTGTGGAGTACCTACAGCGTTGATTCATCCTCTTATTACAGCSATTTAACTGGTGAAATCCCTGAGCGGTTTCCTTCCTCTCCAGAAACTGAGTTAGGAAGGACATCTGTATCTTTGTAGTGACTGGTTGTGTTGATACACCATCCAAAGTGTAATTAATAACTTCACCATGCTCAAAGGGATATTCAATGTCTGCTTTTTAATTTTTTTACTCGTCTACCAATAGGTGCCCTTTGCGAGGCATTGGAAAACCTCCCATGTGTGAGGTACATAGATGAGGTAGTCATTCAAAAAGAATGTTGAACACTATTATTGCACTGTTACGTTCCCCACACATACAATGATCTGTAAGGTCCCTCAGTCAAGCAGTGAATTTCAAACGCYGACTCAAACAAAGACCAGGGAGGTTTTCCAATGCCTCGCAAAGAAAGGACATTTTGAAAAACATAATTCCACACRCCAGTAACCAAACATTGCAATTTAATCAATTTTAAATGCAGGCTGTAACACAAAATCTGGAAAAGGTCAAGGGGTGTGAATACTTTCTGAAGGCACTGTATGTTGGGTGGGCTAGCATTTTATCATATCAGATACATTGAATATCAATTTGTGATTATGGCATTAGTMATTCTTATTTTGCTAAGTGGACACTTACGTATAACATCTGGATATCAATTTGAGTGGTCATGTTCCTTCAATTGGCAATGAACTGTTATAGCACAGAGTTTCCAAACACAGGGGCCCAACATCGTGAGACTTCAAGTGCGAAGCAGACTCGGCAGACCAGTTTGGGGTTTGAGAAGTCAATAAAAGAAGAAATGTTTTTATTTAGTTGTTCGAATTTCTCAAAATCAAAAGACAGAACCTAGATTCGAGCCAATGTGTTATTTCCTAGCCGTCAAAATTAGCAAAATATAGTCCTTTATACATTGTTTTGGGAATTTCCGATACTCCCTGACTGTCTAGATTTCATTTCAGTGATTATTAGTGAGCTGGACACAGTCAAGAAACTGTATGAATGTAGGTCCTTTATCATTTMTACACAGTTTAGATTTGGTTTCAGTCATTTTAAAGTATATTGAGTTCRTCTCCCCCACGGGCCGGATTGGACCCCTCGAGGGCCGGATCCGTGCAGTATTTTGACACCCCTGTAACTAAACCATCTTTGGTTACAGATCAACAGGAGATGTTTTCAAGGCTACAATGCTGAAGTCAACTGAAAGAAAACTTCTGCTGTCACATAGCCTGGCAGTTAAGAGTGTTGGTCCAGTAACTGAAAGATTACTGGTTTGAATCCCCGAGCCGATTAGTTCAAAAATCTGTTGATGTGCCCTAATTGCTCCTGTAAGTCGCTCTGGATAAGAGTGTCTGCTGTCTAGTGGAAATATGCTTTGACATTTGAAATAAGGTAACTTCCTGACACTGAAAGGATAGTCAGATAAGTGGAAAGATGGTAGGGAGAATATTACCTGATGAAACCAGTTCTATGCAATTGAGCTTTTGAGGGTTGTTCAATACACAGACAGATGATGCCATATCTCATTGACAACAGATGGAAAGGACAAACGCATTCAGACAGATGAAACCTGAGGGGTACACTATAAAGCAGGATCAAGGAGTTAGCCAGCTAACTTGCCTAAACATTCTGATATAACATTTACATTTTGTAGAAAGATAAGATTGAAATGGGCATGGTCTAATTTATTTAATATCTATGTATTTTTTTTTGTGAACCATAAAATCAATAGTTATTTCTGGTTACTTATCAAAGTTAGCTAACTAATGGATTATACTTTTTAGTGTACCTGTCTGATTTCCGGCCCCAGACATAAAGTGCTCATGCCTTACATCCAGGTTCATGTAGAGACCATGTCTAGTTGTTACGATATTACTAAAGGTTACAGGAAGTGTCGATTGCTGAAAGTACACAAACTCTATCAATGTACCAAAAACAAACGTACTGGACACAGCTGGCATGCAGGTCCTCAGGAGGAAATGAAAACTTCAGTCTTCTCCAGATAATGTGGCACCACCTGCTGGTAGGAACAAGGTCACTGTCTGTTGGATTCAATGAAATCAACCCGCAGAGGGATAGAGGGATTGGGCCAAAAGTAATCTTCTAAAACTATAAACAAAGATGAAGAAATCTATTCAGAGCCTGTGCCTGTTCAACAGTTGTCTGACCAATGCTTCAACTTCTAAACAATGAAACAACAATCAAAACCTACATTATTTTCATAAATACATTATATGATAACAATATCCAAAATAGACAGTATGCCTCAACATTTTGTGAAATCTTTATACAATGGGAGAAAAACAACAATCCAGAAAATAATAGATCAATGCATGCATTATAAAAACTAATTTGACCTTTATCCTGCATAGTTTYGTCTTTTTTCAGGACTGGGGACGTGTCAAGGGCCCATCTGGATAATATTAGAAGGGCTAAAGACGCAGCAGCATGAGCAGAACTCTCTCTCAGAARAAGGATAGAGAAACTCCTGGAACTGTCTCTCAGAAGAAGGATTCAAAACCTTCCAGAACTGTCTCTCACATCAACCAACAACAAACATACAGCCAGATGCCTCTGGAATTCAACCACACAACTCACCAGGGAGACATATTTTTAGGTTAGTTCAGAACTGAATTCTCTTAAAGGAATATATTTTTGTGGTTGTGTTTGAGAGTAGTTGAAATAAGTCCTAAAAGTGTGTTTGATGTATACCTGGATGTTGACACTGCTCGTCCTGAGCCTGGGGTTGGGGCATGCTCAGAGGTCCACCCAGGAAGCCTTCATGATGCAGTATTTTGAGAGGAGGATTGCCCAACTTGAGGTAAGAGACAAAAACAAAAGCCTAAAGACTCCAAACTACATGTTTTCTTCATTACACACAGAGTATGAATGGATTGGCATATGGTCAAATAAAACTAATATCATATTTTCAGATTACTCTATCTCATTGTTTAGTCTGTATTGATAACATTAGAGCAACACTAAACTAAAACCGATGTTAACAGCAAATCTCAAAACAAACTGTTCACTGTGACGATGCAAACTAGGGACTCCAATGCATATACACCCTACTCTCATTTGCCACCAAACACTGTTTGCAAATGTTTTTGTTTGTTCATGTGGTTAGAGTGTACCGCTAAACATGTCCCAAAGTTCTTATACAAGCGATCACACGCAAGTAGAAATTGTTAACAATGTTAATTAAGAATTTAAGTTACATTGTTTCGATTTATCGACCTGTACTCACCATCACAACAAAAAATGTTGGACTGATTTGGAGGGGCCCAAGACGAAAAAGGCAGTTTCATAAATTAGCAGTATTTCAATCTTCTCGATTTGTCAGTTGGGATAATTAGTAGTACAGCGTCATCTTCTATCACTGGATTGARGTACGTTTTCGAGCCATATTCCACACCGGCTCAACTCTGCGCTGATTAGGGCAGCCAAGCGTTTCTAAACTATTCTGGTTCATTTCAGGAGCGCTTGGGCTGGAGTGACATTTGGTCCCATTTTTTTGTTTTACTCAGCAGTATGAGTAATTACTGATGTTATAGGCGCTCTGCCTTAGAAGCCAGTTGTTGCCTCAGTTATTGGCTATTTAGATGATTGTTTGTCATTTTTAAAGTTTATATGTCAGAGTTCATCAACGTCTTGTAAACATCCATGGTTCCATTTCACCTTCTGCACCTATAAATAAATGCCTCCATTTTGCACCTGATTTTGTCTGAATCCTTAGACTTCACACCCCCTGACAAGACCACCTAGGGTCCACTATCTTACAATCACATTGTGCCACTTCTTAGACAGCATCTGCTTGCTCACCTCTCTTGCCCAGGAGCGTCTGATCAAATGTGAGCAGAACACCCAGCAGGTGGACCAGAAGATCTATGACCTGTCTACAAAGCTGCGTAGCCAGCTGGCTAGCATGGAGGTGCACCGAACGGAGGTAAAGACTCAGGTGGATAATGTAGCCATGCGGGTGGAGCGAGTGGAGAGGGACCTGGAGTACCTGGAGAATAAGACCCCTAACCAGCCCCACATCGAGGTAGAGGAGGCCCTGATGGAACAGCAGATGAAAGACGCCCAGAAGAAAATAGTAAAGATCACACTGGGGACAGGTACTTAGGAAACTGATGTTAACTGGAAAACAATGTAATATACATGTGTGTGTGTTGTACATGATATTGAGAAATAAATTAGGATACTTTCAATCTTACTCTTGTCCTTTCATGTATAGACTGCAACATAGCTCTCACTGGTGTGAAGTCTCTGAAGATAGTGAAGAAAGCAGGGGACGTCTATGGATCCTGGCTGAAAGACCCTACTAAGGGTTCTGCCAAAATCTATTTCTTCAGCGGGAATAAGAACAACACCGTACTGGAGTTTAAATCCTTGAAGACCTTCACTGAGGGAAGGCTCGCCCAGGCTCATCCAATTCAACTCCCCTTTCCCTGGCAGGGAACTGGCCATGTGGTCTACAATGGCTTTCTGTACTATCACAGGGCAGACACACCCAATCAGATCTTAAAGGTGCATCTCCTCAACCGCACTGTGGCCGACAGTATGCTGCTGCCCGGGGTTGGCCGCCTGCCTACCTACGCCCTCACCACGCATACCTTCCTGGACCTGGCTGTGGACGAACTGGGCCTGTGGGTCATCTACTCTGACCCAGAGTTTGGGGGMAACCTGGTGATCACCAAGCTGGACAAGAGCAGCCTGGCTGTGGAGCACACCTGGGACACCACCTGTACGAGCCGTGACGCAGAGTCAGCATTCATGATCTGTGGAACGCTGTACGTGGTGTATAACTCCCGCTACGGAGGGCGCTCCAGCATTCAGTGCCTGTACGATATCCACGACACCATCCACAGTGAGGAGAGCCCTGTGCTGTTCTTTCCTAAGCGCTACACCAACCACTACAGTATGCATTACCACCCCAAGGACAAGCAGCTGTATGCCTGGGACGACGGCTACCAGACCATCTACAAAGTGGACCTCAAGAGCAAGGCTAAAGTCTGACACGAGTCTACATTAAACGCTTATCAGTCATAGAACCACAGAAGTATTCAAAACATAACTAATTAACAATGTCCATATTCTTATCATAATAGCTAACAATAATCAATTTAAGTTGAGGTAACACAATACACAGTTTACTCAAGGCACATATTTTCACGTGACTTTCTGCAAGATTATAATAAACTGCATTTAAAAAGTTGTCTTTCTGAGAGCAATGTAGTGGTCAGATGGTTCTTGGTACAATGTAGTCAGATGCTTCTTGGAGGTACAGTGACTGAAAATACATTTTTGCCAATATGGCACTGTTGAACTGAATGAGGTGAGAGAGCTCTCCCAAAACAGTAGCTTTTTGCATAGTCATAAATGTTTATGGAGCAACTTTTATGACCCTGCTGAACACATCAGAGCTCTAAAGATTGGATGTGCCTGTAAACTAATGGAAAACTAAATCTGACATTTCCACAATCTGATGGTACTATTCTATTAACAGACAAMCCGTATTTTCCTATTCCTGTTCCTATAATAACTTTGATATGAGCTTCTGTTCTTGTTCTTTGTGGTGACTTTGAAAGGCAGTACATGACATGTTGTTATGGTGTATGTATATGGCATAGCAACCACGTGAACAGGCTAATTGTGCATGGGCCAAGTGTAGTCAAATGAGATTAGGTAGCTAGTAATAGAGCCCCACAGTAGGTGTCATAATACCCATAAAACCTAGTGGTCAAACAGGGAAATGGTTCCAATCGTTGTTCCACCATTCATTATTCCCATAGGGGATTTTAGAAACACTTCAAATAATGGCTAGGCTTACTCTGGCATGATGTTTTGATAACTATGTAAATCACTCTCACAAGGTGCCTTGTATCAATATATTCAACTAATTTACTCTCTGATGAAAAAATGCTAATTAGCATCAAAGTAGACATCATGCAAGACTACAAATCCCTGCAAGCTCCTGCACGTCATCTCTAGCTGACACCTTTGCTAACAGGTATTGTCAATTTAAAACTTGCACAAGACAGTTCAAAGAAATGTCAGTTTAAAGAGATGTTATTTATTCATTACTAAATTTGTTACTAAATTAAGCTAACATTATATGTTAATCCAGAGATTCTTACCTTTGCCTTAATTCGGCTGTCTCGTCCAAATCATCATGGCATTTGTAGTTCTTTATGATAGCCACATAATCAGCTAATTAGCATTTAATTTTGGGGGGGTAGATACAGGCGACTGTTTTGATAAGTCACCTTGTCCTAGAGAGAGTTACATGGTTATCAAAACGTCACGCCAGGTAAATCCCATATGGGTAAAAAATGTATGGTGGAAAACGATGGAACCATTTCCTTGTTTGGCCGCTAGGTTTTATGGGTATTATGACTCATGCTGTGGTAATCTAACCTGAGATATTTTTGTAGAGTTTTTTTGTATAACTATGCTTGTCTCACTTATAATCAGCAGATGGCACTGTTGTCAAGAACGTCAGCACAAACGCCAGTGAGCCAAGCGTCCAAATGATAGGCTGGCTATATGTTTTAGTCCTACAGTCCTAGGGTATATAATATTGTGCACGTGCTGGGCCATGGCAGACTCAACCAAGTGAGATACAAATTTGCACAGGTAAATGGGACCCCCCCCCCCCCCAAAAAAAAAAAAAAGTGTATTTATGTGTACACAAATAGCATACACAAGATGTGATGAGTTGTAATATATTTATTACACGTGATTACAATAATTTGTTGCAGATTTGAGTTGACATGTAGTCTTGTTCACGTATTGAGAAGGAAGAGTAGCTAGAGCACATGGGCTGTATAGTTTGATGGGATGGCACGCCCTTAGAATCACATGACAGGTGATTGGTGRAGAGGCTTTATGATGAACACATTTATGGCATTGGCAGCGCCAAGGCACAGTCGGTCAAGGCGCGGAACATCCCATCGCTGAAGACACCACTTACAGTGCCAAGGACGTTTTTTAAATCCAAGGTKGTCGATAGTGTATTTTGCAAGTTGCAGGGGAGGAATACGCGCTGGAGAGCAAGTCTCCGAAGTCGAGGATATTATAGGTAATGCCGAGACACTTGTTTTCTTATTATTATTTACTTAGTAAAGTCCTACTCGCAGGTATTCATAATATAAGTAGATACGATTTAAAGCCTATCTGTAGCCGAATGTACGACGGCTTTGTGAATAAACACAATTTTAATTGTTCTATACTATTTTTTTCAAGTATGTTCAATACAATGACTTGCTTATGGAACAGGTGGATGAGCGCTGGGAAAATGACAGAATAAAACTTGTCTGAACATGACAATGCAGTTGTGTACAGTATGTGGTTTCAACAGTTTCTTAGCATTCCACGAGTATCTAAGCACTTGGCATGTAGCTTTATTTAAATAAAGTAGTAGTGGTTGTTTTTCTCAATTTGTTTTTGTTGCAGTTGCTTTCACACTTAGTAGTAAAATAATATGGTTTTCAGTTTATGTATGTACACAATTTATGTAAGAATAATGAGGAGAAAATGGGCTACATTGTATGCACACAAAGCAATTCCCTGCTTTTTAATGGTTTGTATGGGTTTCTGTTGATGAAATGCAGTTTTGATGTTTTCAGGGTAGGCTATAGTAGCCTATGATGTGTTAAATGATGTTGCAGCCTACTCACCCGAGTTTAATTGCAGACTATCAATTATGGACTGCATGACAAGCAGCTAAATATTTSTTGCTGTGAATGATATGGTAATTTGTAAGTATCAAGGCTGTAGTGCACCCAGCTGTGTGTGCTTGCCATCAAACAGCGAAGATGATTCATAGACCAGAAATGCTTGAGTGTCTTGAATATGGACRAAGAGTTGGAGGGGACTTGCACCCAGGATACAATGTATTCTGTTGCCATGCTCATCCGAAGTAGCCCAGGTTACATTAATCTGAATAAAATTCACCCTAAACACCAGTGGTTCATTGGTCTCCAAATTTTACTGAACAAAAATGTAAGTGCAACATGCAACAATTTCAAAGATTTTACTGTGTTACAGTTCATATAAGGAAATAAATCAATTGAAATAAATGCATTAGGCCCTAATCTATGGATTTCACATGAGTGGGAATACAGATATGCATCTGTTGATCACAGATACCTTTAAAAAAAGGTAGGGGCGTGGATCAGAAAACCTGTCAAATCAAATMATATTTTATTTKTCACATGGGCCGAAAACAACAGATGAAGACCTTACCGTAAAATGCTTACTTACAAGCCCTTAACCATCAATGCAGTTCAAGAAAGAGTTAAGAAAATATTTACTAAATAAAATTTAAAAAATACATTAAAATAACAAGGCTGTATACAGGGAGTACCAGTACCAAGTCAATGTGCAGGGGATACCTCGTCAGTTGTACAACTGAATGCATTCAACTGAAATCTGTCTTYCGCATTTAACCCAACCTCTCTGAATTAGAGAGGTGTGGGGGAACTGCTTAATCGACATCCACGTCATCAGCACCCAGGGAACAGTGGGTTAACTGCCTTGCTCAGGGGCAGAACGACAGATTTTTACCTTATCAGCTCGGGGATTTGATMTAGCAACCTTTCGGTTAATGGCACAACGCATCCTACCTGCCAGGCTACCTGCCAGGTACAGGTTAGTCGAGGTAATTTGTACATATAGGTAGGGGTAAAGTAATTATGCATATAAAATAAACAGCGAGTACCAGCAGTGTAAAAACAAAGGGAGAGGGGAGTCAATGTAAATAGTCTGGTTGGCCATTTGATTAATTGTTCAGCAGTCTTATGGCTTGAGGGTAGAAGCTGTTAGTGAGCCTTTTGGTCCTTGACTTGACGCTCCGGTACCGCTTGCCTTGCGGTAGCAGAGAACACTCTATGACTTGGGTGACTGGAGTCTTTAATAATTTTGGGGCSTTCCTCTGACACCGCCTAGTATATAGGTCCTGGATTGGCAGGAAGCTTGGCCCCAGTGATGTACAGTTGAAGTCTGAAGTTTACATACACTTTAGTTGGAGTCATTAAAACTCGTTTTTCAACCACAATTTCTTTTCAACAAACTATAGATTTGGCAAGTCGGTTAGGACATCTACTTTGTGCATGACAAGTAATTTTTCCAACAATTGTTTACAAACAGATTATTTCATTTATAATTCACTGTATCACAATTCCAGTGAGTCAGA
This sequence comes from Salvelinus sp. IW2-2015, assembly GCF_002910315.2. Classification (NCBI taxonomy): domain Eukaryota; kingdom Metazoa; phylum Chordata; class Actinopteri; order Salmoniformes; family Salmonidae; genus Salvelinus; species Salvelinus sp. IW2-2015. The sequence goes on along the minus strand of NC_036842.1, from coordinate 83,558,626 downwards.
AGTTTACATACACTAAGTTGACTGTGCCTTTAAACAGCTTATAAAATTCCAGAAAATTATGTCATGGCKTTAGAAGCTTCTGATAGGCTAATTKACATCATTTGAATCAATTGGAGGTGTACCTGTTGATGTATTTCAAGGCCTACCTTTAAACTCAGTGCCTCTTTGCTTGACATCATGGGAAAATCAAAAGAAATCAGCCAAGACCTCAGAAAAAAAATTGTAGACCTTCACAAGTCTAGTTCATCCTTGGGAGCAGTTTCCAAACGCCTGAAGGTACCATGTTCATCTGTACAAACAATAGTACGCAAGTTTTAACAGCATGGGACCACRCAGCCGCCATACCGCTCAGGAAGKAGACGTGTTCTGTCTCCTCGAGATGAACGTACTTTGGTGCGAAAAGTGCAAATCAATCCCAGAACAACAGCAAAGGACCTTGTGGAGATGCTGGAGGAAACAGGTACAAAAGTATCTACATCCACAGTAAAACAAGTCCTATATCAACATAACTTGAAAGGCCGCTCAGCATGGAAGAAGCCGCTGCTCAAAAACCGCCAGAAAAAAGCCAGACTACGGTTTGCAACTGCTCATGGGGACAAAGATAATACTTTTTGGAGAAATGTACTCTGATCTGATGAAACAAAAATAGAACTGTTTGGCTATAATGACCATCGTTATGTTTGTAGGAAAAGGGGGGAAGCACGGGGGTGGCAGCATCATGTTGTGGGAGTGCTTTGCTGCAGGAGGGACTGGTGCACTTCACAAAATAGATGGCATCATGAGGAAAGAAAATTATGTGGATATTTTGAAGCAACATCTGAAGACATCTGTCAGGAAGTTAAAGCTTGGTCGCAAATGGGTCTTCCAAATGGACAATGACCCCAAGCATACTTCCAAAGTTGTGGCAAAATGGCTTATGGACAACAAAGTCAAGGTATTGGAGTGGCTATCACAAAGCCCTGACCTCAATCCTATAGAAARTTTGYKGGCAGAACTGAAAAAGTGTGTGCGAGCAAGGAGGCCTACAAACATGACTCAATTACAMCAGCTCTGTCAGGGGGAATAGGCCAAAATTCACCCAACTTATTGTGGAAGGCTACCCAAAATGTTTGACCCAAGTTAAACAATATAATGGCAATGCTAACAAATACTAATTGAGTGTATRTAAAATAAATAAAAGCTGAAATCATTCTCTCTACTATTATTCTGACATTTCAYATTCTTAAAATTAAGTGGTGATCCTAACTGACCTAAGACAGGGAATTGTAACTACGATTAAATGTCAGGAATTGTGAAACTGAGTTTAAACGTATTTGGCTAAGGTGAATGTTAACTTCTGACTTCAACTGTACGTACGGTCACTGTGGGGACGACGTTGTCGATGCACTTATTGATGAAGCCGGTGACTGAGGTGGTGTACTCCTCAGTACCATTGGATGAATCCCAGAACATATTCCAGTCTGTGCTAGCAAAACAGTCCTGTAGCGTAGCATCCGCGTCATCTGACCATTTCCGTATTGAGCGAGTCACTGGTACTTCCTGTTTTAGTTTTTGCTTGTAAGCAGGAATCAAGACGATGCGTCTCTGTGTGTRGAGTAAAGGTGGTCTAGAGTTTTTTTGTTCTCTGGTTGCACATGTTACATGCTGGTAGAAATGAGGTTAAACTGATTTAAGTTTGCCTGCATTAAAGTCCCCGGCCACTAGGAGCGCCGCTTCTGGATGAGCATTTTCTGGTTTGCTTATGGCCTTATAGAGTTGGTTGAGTGCGATCGTAGTGCCAGCATCTGTTTGTGTTGGTAAGTAGACGGCTACGAATAATACAGATGARAACACTCTCGGTAGATAGTGTGGTCTACAGYGTATCATGAGGTACTCTACCTCAGGCGAGTAATACCTCGAGACTTCTTTAATATTAGACATTGCGTACCAGCTGTTATTGACAAATAGACACACAACCCTGCCCCTCGTCTTACCAGACATAGCTTCTCTGTCCTGCCGATGCAGGGAAAACCCAGCCAGCTCTATATTATCCATGTCGTCGTTCAGCCACGACTCGGTGAAACATAAGATATTACAGGTTTTAATGTCCCGTTGGTAGGATAGTCTTAATCGTATCCATTTTATTTCCCATTGATTGCACGTTGGCCAATAGTAAGGATGGTAGAATAGATTTACTGACTCGCCTATGAATTCTCTGAAGGCAGCCCGACCTCTGCCACCTTTTTCTATCTCTTTTCTTCACGCAAATGACAGGGATTTGGGCCTGGTCTCGAGAAAGCAGTATATCCTTCGGGTCAGACYCGTTAAAGAAAAAATCTTTGTCCAGTTCGAGGTGCGTAATTGCTGTTCTAATATCCAGAAGCTCTTTTCGGTCATAAGAGATGGTAGCAGCAACATTATGTACAAAAATAAGAGAAAACTAACAAAATAGCAAAGTTGGTTAGGAGCTCGTAAAACGGTAGCCATCCCCTCCGGCGCCATTGTGTGATCACCATTTGCCTCATGCAGCGTGACACATCTTCTTTGCATAGAGTTGATCAGGCTGTTGATTGTGGCCTGTGGAATGTTGTCCCACTCCTCTGAAATGGCTGTGCGAAGTTGCTGGATATTGGCGGGAMCTGGAACACGCTGGTGTACACGTCAATCTAGAGCATCCCAAACATGCTCAATAGGTGACATGTCTGGTGAGTATTCAGGCCATGGAAGAACTGGAACATTTTCAGCTTCCAGGAATTGTGTACATATCCTTGCGACATGGGGCCATGCATTATCATACTGAAACATGAGGTGATGGCGGCAGGTTAATGGTACGAAAATTGGCTTCAGGATCTCGTCACAGTATCTCTGTACATGCAAATTGATGATAAAATTAAATTGTGTTYGTTGTCCATAGCTTATGCCTGCCCATACCATAACCCCACAGCCACCATAGGGCACTATGTTCACAACATTGACATCAGTAAATCACTCGTCCACACAACGCTATACACGAGGTCTGCAGTTGTGAGGCTGGTTGGACGTCCTGCCAATTCTCTAAAACAACGTTGAAGGAGGCTTGTGGTAGAGAAGTTATCATTCAGTTCTCTTGTTAAAGCTCTGGTGGAGTCAGCGTGCAAATTCTCGTTCAAAACTTGAGGCATCTGTGGYATTGTGTTGTGTGACAAAACTGCACATTTTAGAGTGGCCTTTTATTTTCCCCRGCACAAGGTGCACCTGTGTAATTATCATGCTGTTTTAATCAGCTTCTTGATATGCCACGTCTGTCAGGGGAATGGATTATCTTGGCAAAGGAGAAATGCTCACTAACAGGGATGTAAACAAATTTGTGCACAAAATTTAAGATAAGCTTTTTATGCGTATGGAAAATTACAGGGATCTTTTATTTCAGCTCATGAAACATGGGACCAACACTTTACATGTTGCGTTTATATTTTTGTTCAGTATCATTCACAATACTGTTGTTATCACAGAGAGAGGGTGCTTGTTGCATTCTTTTTAAAATGTTTTATTGTATAGATTTTATAGATAGATCTCTGTATAGATCCCCCAATTGGTAGTTACAGTCCTGTCCCATCGCTGCAACTCCCGTACGGACTTGGGAGAGGTGAAGGTCGAGAGCCGTCCTCTGAAACACATCCCACCCAAGCCACACTGCTTCTTGACACAACTCCCGCAACACCCGCCAGCCACACCAATGTGTTAGAGGAAACACTGTACACCTGGCGAACGTGTTAGTGTGCATTGCGCCCAGCCCGCCACAGGAGTTGCTAGTGCGTGATGGGACAGGACCATCCCTGCTGGCCAAACCCTCCCCTAACCCGGACGACGCTGGGCCAATTGTGCGCCGCMCCATGGGTCTCCCGGTTGCAGCCGGCTGCGACAGAGCCTGGACTCAAACCAGGTTCTCTAGTGGCACAGCTAGCACAGTGATGCAGTGCCTTAGACCATTGCGACACTCGGCAGGCCCCTCAATCTTAATCTATTGAAGATACACTTGATTCATCAATAACTATTTGATTGTACTGTAAAAAAAATGCCAACTTAACCAATTGCTTAATCAGTGTTATTCTGTGAGTTGAATGGACTTCAAAAGGACAAGAATTTAAGCTAATGTGTTCAAGTTTGTTTACTCAACAAACTCTGCTTGAAGTGAGCTGAATTTGAAAAAGCTTGTTAAGTAAAATTACAAATTAATGTTTGCTCAAAACCACTCAAAACAACCCCCATCATTATCATATTTCCCAGCATGCTCTACTGCAGGATGMTTTTCAGAATTGTTTGCTTAAATACCTGTGKTCTTGCTTGTACATTGATTGGTTTATTAATCTTATGCTACACAAACATAAATAACATACATTTTTCTAAACTAATCCAATTTTGTTGTAGTTGGACTTTTTGCACCTGTTACTGAGATAGCTGTTCCAGTTTATATGATTTAGGTAGTCTCAATTTTCCCTGCCCTGACAGTCCTTCTCAATGTAGGTTGTGGTTGATTTAAAAGTTCCAATTGTTGCATATCCTSACTCTGGCTGGATTCCAATAAGAATTACACATCACTTTGCAAGCCAGCATAATGTGACTTGCAGGCTTGATGTGGCCTGTAAGCCAGGAGTTTCAGACCACTGTGTTAGGGTGTAACTAGGCCCTCAAAGAAAGGCCTTATGATTTATGTAATGTATTGTCATCATTTTACACTAAGAAATATGCAAATAAGGTATAATAAATTCTCAAGTTGAATTGTATGTTCATTTAACCATCAATTCAAAGTTGAGTGAACATACAATTCAACTTGACAATGTATGTTGATTCAGCTACAGTATATGCCCAAATGTTGAGCAAACTCACCAGCCTGTTGCAGCTGGTTGCCTTACAATTGTACGTTTAATTATTATTATTCTAATTATTATTTTTCTATTTGGAGTTTAAATTAATGTGAGGAAATACTAGTTATTTCCAACATACAAAGAATATTCAAAGGAGAGTTTGCATGTACAGTATAAGCTTATATCATGCACTAAGTCACAGAATGAGGAAGAAAAGACATAACCATAGAAGCAGATCAGGGCATTATACTCTGAGGATCAAACCGTGTGTTTAATACCAACAGGAGTAGTCCTCCTTCCAGTCCTAGGTTTGAATAATTATTCTGTCAACTCACATGGCTATGGCATTGTGAGTCATCTACAGGAGGTAATCCTCAGTCAGATACTGGAGGGAGGGCTTGAAAAATCACAGGGAAGACAATTTCTTTTGTTGATTTTAGAGCCCGAACGATGTGTTTTTTGATACCGATTCTGATTTTTTGGGGGGGGCAAAACGTACCATTACTAATGTATCTGCCGATAAACTGTTTCACAGCAGGAACATTTTTCCACACTGAGTTCTCATAAATTGCCATCCAAAAGAGCGATTGTACAATACCTATGCTTCAGATGTTGATTTCATACATTGTGACAATAATGACACATCATGAGAATGGTGTGTTCAGATAAGCATGCAATTTCCTTTTCTCATTCTATTTATTGAATATCGGTTATCGTGGCGTTATCGACCAATATGGAGTTAAAAGGCCAATATCTGCCGATTTAATAGTGGTAAACCGATATATCAGTCAGGCTCTAGTTATTATATATCATTTTCATACTAGCAAAGAAAAGCAGCTGTTGCTGCTCTGCTTAGGCTCCCTTCAAGGAATGTTCTACCAGAGTTCACTCAATGAATGATACTAGTGGACAGACCTCTGGGTAGCCTATGTATGGTGCTGGACACTCCTGTTTTGAGGTGTCGAAGATAAAAAAACAGACAAGCTAGTGAAAGGGATCTGCTGTGTTATTACATATAAAAAAACACACTTAAAGCGGCTATCAACAGTTGAAACAATAACAAAGCACTGATTTGCTACAAAGCTGAGGGATGGGGCTGAAGAAATGGAACCACTCATATTCATAGACAGAGCTATGGATGCAAGGACTGATCATCCATGACATCACAATTTAGTTTTAACCATGTTTTGAGGCTATACAGTGTTTGTTTGCATTTACTTTGTTTACAGTACAGTAAAACAAGTTTATATTGTGGGTTCTGATGGGGTACGACAGTTGAACTAAGCTCATGAGGCAGTTATTTTTTAAGAATCAAATCAGTACATATCATTYATTTATAAGTCCAAAAATGGATGTAGCTACTGCAGATTGCCCATTTAATATACTGTATGTGTAGAAAGTCAAGACAACACATTGGCAGTCCCACAGCTCCAGAGTGTAAATTCCTCTTGGTAATGAGTGTGTTGGGCGGCAGTCAGTGGGGCTGTGCTCTGAGGATCATGTGSTCAGACAAATGGATAAGGCCCATTATTTGTCCTGAGCTCTGTTTTATGCCGCTCCCCGGCCCCATGTGAAACAGTATGCGATTGTATGTCTTTGAGATGACAAATCCTTCCAGGACCCAGGCCAAATGCGTAAACAGATATTACAATTCTTTAGCAACTTCCCCCTCAGGATGACCGTAAATGCTATTTTATTTCTGCAGGATTTTATGTTTGCATGGCATTTGGACTGCTATGCATTGCCTGGATATGTTCTGTATGGAAATCATTGAACATCCATGCTTTAGTTACAAGTAAACCAGAGTCGTATGCAGAAATGTCTAATCTTTTTAATAACAAACATATTACTTAAGTTATTGATCCTGGGGTCCACCAGTGACATTCTTCAACCTGTGTGCTTCCCCCCTAACTGTGATGAGAGTTCAGACAAAGGTGAGCGACCTCTACCAGGCCAGGACATTTACTTTCTCCCTGCTTGACAAAAGATGTAAAGCTCCATGGTAAACAGGCAGTTAGCCGGAAGCCAAAAAGAGAGGTTGAAGTGAACATCGTTTTAATCGGACAAAGTTATATGACCATCGCCTGTCAAGGCAAATCAAGCTAAAGCTTTCAGCAGAGCAGAGAAGTGTTGAGTGGTGAGTGATTGCGGGAGGGAAAAAATACTGTGGGACGTAGTTTGACGGTTTTTCCATGCAGGTTTGTTGTTTCCCAGTTGGAGTTCCTTAGCTAATCAGGTATCCCTGTGTTCTCTAGGAATATGATCCCTAAAACAACTAGCTCCACTCCCAGCTCAGATGGGGGTTCTGCCTGAACGATGAGCTGTTACAACATTTGGATTTTGAAAACTGTAATGAGTCCTGTGTGTAGCTGGTGTAGAGAGTCAGGCACAGGACAGCAGATACGAGTAAATCAACGTGCTTTACTCAAAAAAGACAAATATACAAAGTAACATCTAGAGCATACACAGACGGACCAAAATTACAATAAACAATCACTCACAAAACCCATGGGGGGAACAGAGGGTTAAATAAAATAAACAAGTGATTGTGAGATTGAAAACAGGTGTGAAATACACAGACRAAACAAATGGAAAAATGAAAAGTGGATCGGCGGTAGCTAGAAAGCCGGTGACGTCAACCCCGAACGCCGCCCGAACAAGGAGAGGGACCGACTTCGGCGTAAGTCGTGACAAAAACAATGCACTTTTTTATTAATAAAAATAAATAATAATAATAAAATTGTTTAGAACTAGGACAGAAGAATTTATAACTGACTTTTTTAGACATAACATAGGTACAGCAGATCCCCATATTGTATGGGACACTTTTAAGTGTGCCTTTAGAGGCCATGCAATTCAGTACTCATCTATAAAACAAAAGCAATTTCGATCAAAAGAGTACWTATTAACAAAGGAAATTGAAGGACTAACAGTACAGTTAGATAACAATAAAAACGGTACCATAGAGGCACAGAATAAGTTAGAGGAAAAACAAAAAGAAATGGAGGAACTTATTCAAGAAAGATCCAGTGTAATATATTACAAAAATAAAGCTAACTGGATGGAATATGGGGAAAAATGCACCAAATTCTTTTTCAATCTTCAATATAGAAATGCTACCAAAAAAAACGTATTAAAACTTGTTACAAATGATGGAGTCACGCATGATTCACCAAATGATATTTTGAAAGAGGAAGTAAAGTACTTTAAGAATATTATTTTCGTTTCAGGCTCCTTCCATTCTCACCCAACTGAAACTAATTGGATGGATTTTTTCCCTAATAATAATGTAAAATTAACATCTGTACAGAGAAGAACTCATGTGAAGGCCTAATTACAGAGGAGGAACTACTTGATGCAATTGGGCCTTTAAGGATGGGAAAACTCCAGGACTGGATGGCATACCAGTGGAAGTAACAAACATTTTTTTTATATACTCAAAGGACCACTATTAGCTTGTTTTTAACCACTCCATATAAATGATAGATTATCAGACACGCAACAAGAAGGTGTGATATCATTATTACTGAAACAGACCCAAGTGGTATATATAAAGATCCAGTCCATTTAAAAAATTGGAGACCTCTTACACTTCAGTGTTGTGATGCAAAAATCCTAGCAAAATGCTTGGCGCATAGAATAAAAAAAAGTTTTGTCAGATATTATTCATCCTAATCAGACAGGTTTTTACATGGACGTACATTGGAAGATAATATAAGGCAAGTACTGGAAACAATAGAACAACTATTGAAATATCAGGGACAACCAGGCCTGGTTTCATAGCTGATTTGAAAAGCTTGATAAAAGTAACGACTGGAGTTTATATATAAATGCTAGAATATTTCAATTTTGGGGAATCTTTATAAAATGGGTAAAAATATGTATAGTAACCCTAGGTGTAAAATAGTAAATAATGGCTACATCTCAGAAAGTTTTAAACTATCTAGAGGAGTAAAACAAGGTTGTCCACTATCGGCATATCTATTTATTAGCGCATCGAAAATGTAGCTGTTTAAAATAGATCAAACATTAATATTAAGGGATTAGAAATCCAGGGCCTAAAAACTAAGGGTTCATTGTACGCTTGATATTCATGTTTTCTTTTTAAAACCACAACTAGAAATCTTCCACGGCCTCTTAGAGGATCTAGAACATTTGCTATCCCTTCGGATTAAAAACCAAATTATGATAAAGTACCATATTACGTATTGGATCACAAAAAATACACATTTTACATTGCCATGTAGTTTACCAATTAAATGGTCTGACGGTGATGTGGACATACTCGGTATACAAATCCCAAAAAAGAAAAAATGATCTCACTCCAATAAATTTTATAGAAAGTTAGCAAAAATAGATAAGATCTTGCTACCATGGAAAGGAAAATACCTGTCTATTTGTGGGAAAATCACCCTGATTAACTCTTTATCATATCACAGTTTACCTATTTGCTTATGGTTTTGCCTACACCTAGTGACCTGCTTTTTAAATTATATGAACAAAAAATATTTCAATTTTATTTGGAACGCAAGCCAGATAAAATTAAAAGGGCCTATTTATATAACGAATATGAATTCGGAGGGCAGAAATTATTAAATATTAAAGCATTAGACCTCTCACTAAAGGCATCAGTCATACAAAAGTTATACTTAAACCAAATGTTCTCTAGTTATTGGTACGAATGTCTCATCCTATGTTCAAGAAGGGCCTTTTTCCCTTTATTCAGATTACACCTGCTCACTTTCGGTTGCTTGAAAAGGAAATAATCTCCAAAATATCTTTATTTTTAAACAAGCCTTTAGAAAGTTGGTTGCAATTTCAGTTTAATCCACCTGAAAGGACGGAACAAATAGTACAACAAATCTTGTGGTTAAATTCAAATATAGTAATTGATAAAAAAACTGTATTTATCGAAGAAATGTTTAAAAAAGGTATAATTTTTGTGAATGATATCATAAATAGGACTGGTGAGTAATGTCACACATGCAGCTAACACAGACAATGGAAATGTCTGCTCTACCCAAAATTACAACAATTAATTGCAGCATTACCACAAAAATGGAAGAGGCAGGTGGAGGATAAAAGTAAGGAACTTGTATGTCGGCCTTATATTAAAGAACATAAATGATTAAAGAAAAGTGTGATAAATAAAAACATATACCAATTTCATTTAAGGACCAAAAAACTTACAGCTGTGCCATATAAATTGCAAAATAGTTGGGAAGAGATTTTCGATTTACCCATTCCATGGCACATGGTTTATGAATTGACACGCAAAACAACGCCGGATTCAAAACTTCGAATTTTTCAATTTAAAATATTGTACAAAATTCTTGCAACTAATAGAATGTTATATATATGGGGGATACAATCTTCTCAGCTCTGTAGATTCTGCTGTGAGGAGGCAGAGTCATTAGACCATTTATTTTGGTATTGTCCGCATGTAGCTCGTTTTTGGTCACAGGTCCAGGAATGGTTGAAGAATTGCAACATTTGCGTAGAACTAACGCTACAGATAGCAATACTGGGGGATTTGAAAAGCCATAGTCAATCAATCAATAATATAATAATTATTTTAGCAAAAATGTTTATTTTCAATTTACAATCGTGGAAGCTATGAGAATAGGAAGATTCAAATCTTTTGTGAAGCATCACAGCACAGCTGAAAAATATATGGCAAATAAAAATCCGAAATGATGATGTTGGAAGATAGATGGGAAAGGTTGAGTGGAGCTGAAGGGTGGGACTAATAACAAGATAACAATGTAGGGCATACGGATCTGTGAAATGTGTAAGGTGCGGAGCTATTGTGAAATAGCACAGTTACAAGTGGAAATCAAACTGGATGGACAACAGAAATAGAGGAAGGACTAAGAACAAACAAGAGAGAACTATTATAAAGTAGACTGTGTCTGTAAATGTGTATAAGATGTATAAATTGAAGGTAAAAACAGAAATGTTTATCAGTTTACTCCAATTGGGGATCGGTGGTAGGGTTTGCAGGAATAATAATAAAGTATACTCTTTAAAAAAAAGTATGTATGTCTATGTAGGTATGTGTATGTATATATGTGTATATGTATGCATACGTGAATGGATATATATATTTACCCAAAAAAATATGGGGGATTGGAAATGATGCAGACAATTACATTGGAAACAACATTCTTTCCGCAATATTAAGCTGATCCACCCACCCCAAAAAAATAAAAAAAATAAAAAAATAACTTTATTTAACCAGGTAGGCTAGTTGAGAACAAGTTTTCATTTACAACTGCGACCTGGCCAAGATAAAGCAAAGCAGTTCGACACAAATAACAACACATGGAATAAACAAACATACAGTCAATAATACAGTAGGAAAAAAWAWATATATACAGTGTGTGCAAATGAGGTAATATAAGGGAGGTAAGGCAATAAAATAGGCCATAGTGGTGAGGTAATTACGATATAGCAATTAAACACTTGAGTGAGATGTGCAGAAGATGAATGTGGAAGTAGAAATACTGGGGTGCAAAAGAGCAAAATAAATACAGTATGGGGATGAGGTAGTTGGATGGGCTATGTACAGGTGCAATGATCTGTGAGCCGCTGACAGTTGTTGCTTGAAGTTAGTGAGGGAGATAAATCGAATGTTTTTATATAGCCTTCTTAGATCAGCTGATATCTCAAAGTGCTGTACAGAAACCCAGCCTAAAACCCCAAACAGCAAGCAATGCAGGTGTAGAAACACAGTGGCTAGGAAAAACTCTCTAGAAAGACCAAAACCTAGGAAGAAACCTAGAGAGGAACCAGGCTATGAGGGGTGGCCAGTCCTCTTCTGGCTGTGCCGGGTGGAGATTATAACAGAACATGGCCAAGATGTTCAAATGTTCATAAATGASCAGCATGGTCAAATAATAATAATCACAGTAGTTGTCGAGGGTGCAACAGGTCAGCACCTCAKGAGTAAATGTCTGTTGGCATTTCATAGCCGATCATTGAGAGTATCTCTACCGCTCCTGCTATCTCTAGAGAGTTGAAAACAGCAGGTCTGGGACAGGTAGCACATCCGGTGAACAGGTCAGGGTTCCATAGCCGCAGGCAGAACAGTTGAAACTGGAGCAGCAGCACGGCCAGGTGGACTGGCGACAGCAAGGAGTCATCATGCCGGGTAGTCCTGAGGCATGGTCCTATGGCTCAGGTCCTCTGAAAGAAAGAAAGAAAGATAGAGAGAGCATACTTAAATTCACACAGGACACCGGATAAGACAGGAGAAGTACTCCAGATATAACAGACTGACCCTAGCCCCCCGACACATAAACTACTGCASCATAAATACTGGAGGATGAGACAGGAGTGGTCAGGAGACACTGTGGCCCCATCCGATGATACCCCCGGACAGGGCCAAACAGGCTGGATATAACCCCACCCACTTTGCCAAAGCATAGCCCCCACACCACTAGAGGGATATCTTCAACCACCAACTTACCATCCTGAGACAAAGCCGGGTATAGCCCACAAAGATCTCCGCCACGGCACAACCCAAGGGGGGACGCCAACCCAGACAGGAAGACCACGTCAGTGACTCAACCCACTCAAGTGACGCACCCCCCCCTAGGTACGGCATGGAAGAGCACCAGTAAGCCAGTGACTCAGCCCCTGTAATAGGGTTAGAGGCAGAGAATCCCAGTGKAGAGAGGGGAACCGGCCAGGCAGAGACAGCAAGGGCGGTTCGTTGCGCCCCAGTGCCTTTCCGTTCACCTTCACACTCCTGGGCCAGACTACACTCAATCATAGGACCTACTGAAGAGATGAGTCTTCAATAAAGACTTAAAGGTTGAGACCGAGTCTGCGTCTCTCACATGGGTAGGCAGACCATTCCATAAAAATGGAGCTCTATAGGAGAAAGCCCTGCCTCCAGCTGTTTGCTTAGAAATTCTAGGGACAATTAGGAGGCCTGCGTCTTGTGACCGTAGCGTACGTGTAGGTATGTACGGCAGGACCAAATCGGAAAGGTAGGTAGGAGCAAGCCCATGTGATGCTTTGTAGGTTAGCAGTAAAACCTTGAAATCAGCCCTTGCCTTAACAGGAAGCCAGTGTAGGGAGGCTAGCACAGGAGTAATATGATCAAATTGTTTGGTTCTAGTCAGGATTCTAGCAGCCGTATTTAGCACTAACTGAAGTTTATTTAGTGCTTTAGCYGGAAAGTAGAGCATTGCAGTAGTCTAACCTAGAAGTAACAAAAGCATGGATACAGTTTTCTGCATCATTTTTGATCAGAAAATTTCAGATTTTTACAATGTTACGTAGATGGAAAAAGCTGTCCTTGAAACAGTCTTGATATGTTCGTCAAAAGAGAGATCAGGGTCCAGAGTAACGCCGAGGTCCTTCACAGTTTTATTTGAGACGACTTTACAACCATCAAGATTAATTGTCAGATTCAACCGAAGATCTCTTTGTTTCTTGGGACCTAGAACAAGCATCTCTGTTTTGTCCGAGTTTAAAAGTAGTAAGTTTGCAGCCATCCACTTCTTATGTCTGAAACACAGGCTTCCAGCGAGGGCAATTTGGGGGCTTCACCATGTTTCACTGAAATGTACAGCTGTGTGTCATCCGCATAGCAGCGAATGTTAACATTATGTTTTCGAATGACATCCCCAAGAGGTAAAATATATAGTGAAAACAATAGTGGTCCTAAAACGGAACCTTGAGGAACACCGGAATTTACAGTTGATTTGTCAGAGGACAAACCATCCACAGAGACAAAATGATATCTTTCCGACAGATAAGATCTAAACCAGGCCAGAACTTGTCCGTGTAGACCAATTTGGGCTTCCAATCTCTCCAAAAGAATGTGGTGATAGATGGTATCAAAAGCAGCACTAAGGTCTAGGAGCACGAGGACAGATGCAGAGCCTCGGTCTGACACCATTAACAGGTAATTTATCACCTTCACAAGTGCAGTCTCAGTGCTATGATGGGGTCTAAAACCAGACTGAAGCATTTCGTATACATTGTTTGTCTTCAGGAAGGCAGTGAGTTGCTGCGCAAAAGCTTTTTTAATTTTTATTGAGAGGAATGGGAGATTCGATATAGGCCGATAGTTTTTTAKATTTTCTGGGTCAAGGTTTGGCTTTTTCAAGAGAGGCTTTATTACTGCCACTTTTAGTGAGTTTGGTACACATCCAGTGGATAGAGATAAGAGTCTCCAGCTTCAGCGATGTTTGTAGTTCGTTCYAGTCATTGGCAGCAGAGAACTGGAAGGCGGCCAAAGGAGGAATTGGCTTTGGGGGTGACCACTGAAATATACCTGCTGGAGCGCGTGCTGCGTTTGGGTACTGCTATGGTGGCCAGTGAACTGAGATAAGGCGGGGCTTTACCTAGCAAAGACTTAGTTCTGTGTTTGTCTTGGTCTATTTATCTATGTCAAGAATTTAGAGTCTCTATCTCACTAGATGGTTCTTCTACAGAGATTAGAGGATGTTATTAATATTTGTAATCATTTCATAATTAAGAAAAAATCTCCCCAATTTCATGGTATACAATTGGTAGTTACATTCTTGTCCCATCACTGCAACTCCCGTTCGTACTTGGGAAAGGTCGAGAGCCGTCCTCTGAAACACATCCCACCCAAGCCACACTGCTTCTTGACACAACTCCCGCAACACCCACCAGCCACACCAATGTGTTTGAGGAAACACTGTACACCTGGCAACTGGCAACTGTGTCAGCTTGCACGGCGCCCGGCCCGCCACAGTAGTCGCTAGTGCACGACGGGACAAGAACATCCTTGCCGGCTAAACCCTCCCCTAACGACGCTGAGCCTATTGTGCACACCCCCATGGGTCTCCCGGTGGCAGCCGGCTTTGACAGAGCCTGGACTTGATCCAGGATCTCTAGGGGCACAGCGATGCAGTGCCTAAGACCACTGCGCCACTCGGGAGGCCCCAATATAATTATTTTAAACCCACTGAATATCCTGTGTTTCTATGTCAAATGGTCTTGTTATATTTCAGTCTTCTGTGATGTATATAAAATGTAATATTGAGTCTACAACATGTTGCAAACTCAAAATGTAATACATTTCAACTCTATATTTGACATGGTTCTTTTTTTAAGCCCATAACCATGTGTATGAGGTGTATACTTTTGTTTCAAAGTAGATTTGTTTAAGACTTCCAAGAATCACTGTGTGGCCCTGATTTAGCCCGCTGCAGTAAAAGGTAACTGAGGTGAAATATGTGCTTAGTGTTACAGGATGATGAGAAATAGGCCTACAGAACCTGGTAAAAGGATTGGTAGATTTTTTKGGGAACAAACAAGGTATGATGGATTTGGTGAGCCCACTGAGCCAAGCGAGGGGAAGGTCATGTTGTAGACAGTGAGGTGACACCTGATTGGCTGGACTTTCCAGAGTTGAGTTGAGTTTCTTCCTGGCCTTTTGTCTGATGTTTGTGACATATTAGAGTGCACCTGCTCGTGGATGACATTTCTCTGCTCCTGCAACCTGCACTCCGCCGCGTCACAGCTGCCAGGTGAGCGGAGCGATGATCGGCCCGGTGAGCTGGCAGGAAGTCAACCGGGTCTGGGTCATCTGTCCTGTCCTAACCCCACTCTAGAGCCCCGGTCTGGAAGACTCAGTGAAGATGAGTAATAACAGCTGACAGCTACTGATATGACTTTGTACTTGTCTTCCATGGAATACTTTGTACTTGTCTTCCATGGAATACCCTCCATACCAATGCAAGTGTAGACTGTTGAAGTTTGTTTGATTCCTTACCTATACAGTACTATGCATGCACCAACAGAATGAGTTTGAAAGTGAAGTATCTCACTCCAACAATGGCCCCACATTGGATGGGCTGATTTCATCTGTCAGTCCTGTGGTCTGAGCACATGTTGCCCACTGGTTATGAGACATGCTTTGCATAGTGTGACTGTAATGTTATCCTGTCATTTGAGCTGGGTTTGTTCTGGTTGAGCTGGCTTGTGGGTTAAGATGTTGACACCATGTAACCTTACTATGCTSTGTGCATCAGGAGTCATGTACTGCATATAGTGTAGGAGTCTGCTCTACCAGCCATTTTGAATGAGCTGCTGTTGATTTTTTTGTGGTTACAACACGGTTTCAAGGCAGAAGCAAAGCACACACAAACTCGTCATCTGGCAATGCTATGTGTCAGGCCCCCTGCCAACACTGTTACAATGAAGCCTTGTCTATTATGCAACAGATCACCTTTCTCACACAGGTCCCCAGTGCCACAGACACGAGTTGAGTCCACTTCTGTTTAGATGGCTACCTCTCAAGCGCCCAGCTGAAATGGAAGGCTGTATGAACTGAAGGCCTGCAGGCAGCTAGGCCTTCAGTTCAGCTCCGATGTGTCATCTTGTCAACTAGCACATGAACACATGTAAGTGGCAGAATGAGGCCCTGATAGGATGTTAGAGCTGTCAGTGGGGCTATGGCTTTGATGCTTATACTGTATATTAAGCCGTGTTGACACGCTGGTTCTATTGGTCTGCCCACTACTGCTGACACTGGTCTTTGTGCATGCTGGTCTCACTGCCTCAGGGTTAACTACTGTACAGTTCTACATGTCTAAATAATGGTGTGGAAAATGATTGGCATCACTTTGGCTTTGCTAGCCTCTAGCTACATGTTGGCACAATGTTGGAAAGAGAAACTTGGATTTAAAAAACTCTTCAGTTTCAAACACATGAAAAATATATATATTTTTTGTTGTTGTTGAAGAAATAGGATGTGTAGTGTGATCGTAAAGTAAATGTCCACTTTATCTGCAGGCAATTGTAAGCAAACCCTGTGATTAAATGTTTTTCCTGCTTCCCTGAGCTAGTAAAACCTCAAACGTAAAAACTGAAACATGCATGTTTACACTAGTCTACACATTCTCTCCCAGGGCCTCTTACATGCATGTTTACACTAGTCTACACATATCTTCCAGGGCTCTTACTATGTATGTTTACACTAGTCTACACATTCTCTCCCAGGCCTCTTACATGCATGTTTACACTAGTCTACACATTCTCTCCCAGGGCCTCTACATGCATGTTTACACTAGTCTACACATTCTCTCCCAGGGCCTCTTACATGCATGTTTACACTAGTCTAAACATCTTCTCCCAGGGCCTCTCACATGTATGGTAATAATGAGGTAGTGCTTATGACTACTGTGTTTTCTTGACTTTTATTTTATAATGTTGGAACCCTTTATCCGCCACTGAAAGGAAGCAATGCAGTTGTGAGATGTTGCGATCTCATATTTGCTTGACTGCTCTCAGTCACTTGATTGTTGACATGAGTATGACAGGGCCACTGCCAGGGCGATTACACTCGGGCCGCCTGATGTTGACATTTTGGAGAGCTAACGAAGCTCCAGCGAGGGGAGGTGGATGGGCTTAATATAGGGCTGACTAAGTAAAGCAAACCAAACCCAAGGTTACAGCAGGGTTCCCACGTCAACTGGCGGATTAGTTATTGGTTGATGAATTTGTAACCATCAGCCAGACTCCCATAAGTATAGTTTCTGTAGGATGCTTTAGAGAGATTTGATCGTTAAATACTCATGGCTTGGAATAAATCTGCTGAGGTATATTAAGCGGATGCATGTTTCTGTTGATGTGCAAAGTCCCATATAGCAGGTCTTTTCTGCTTTCTTTCAATTTATGATGTGTGAATTGTTAGCATTGCGTAATGTGTGAATTGTTAGCATTGCGTAATGTGTGAATTTTAGCATTGCGTAATGTGTGAATGTTAGCATTGCGTAATGTGTGAATTGTTAGCATTGCGTAATGTGTGAATTGTTAGCATTGCGTAATGTGCGAATTGTTAGCATTGCGTAATGTGCGAATTGTTAGCATTGTATGTGCGATGTTAGTTTGCATTACTGTTGAATGTTAGCTTTGCATACTGTGTGAATTGTTAGCTTTGCATACTGTGTGAATTGTTAGCTTTGCATACCTGTGTGAATTGTTAGTTTGCATACTGTGTGAATTGTTAGCTTTGCATACTGTGTGAATTGTTGCATTGCATTACTGTGTGATTGTTAGCATTGCAATACTGTGTGAATTGTTAGCATTTCATACTGTTGTGAATTGTTAGCATTTTTATCTGTGTGAATTGTTAGCATTTTATACTGTGTGAATTGTTAGCATTTTATACTGTGTGAATTGTAGCATTTTATAATGTGTGAATTGTTAGCATTTCATAATGTGTTGAATTGTCAGATTTGCAATACATGTGAATTTGAATTGTTTAGCATTTCATAATGTGTGAATTGGTAGCATTTCATAATGTGTGAATTTGTTAGGCATTTGCATAATGTGTGAATTGTTAGCATTTCATAATGTGTGAATTGTTAGCATTTCATAATGTGTGAATTGTTAGCATTTCATAATGTAATAATGACTTTTATTTTTTTATTCCATGAAAATGTAACTAATATTCTAGATGATATATTCACACATTTTAAAGGGTGGTGATTTCTTAATTTTCTGTAAGCATTAGTTAGTATGCGAGGGTCTATTTGAGTAAAGGTCAGAGTAGGGAAAATCCCCATCCATAAGTGTGGTCATCTTCTGTTCATCTCTTCTGCCTTCGTGGTCGAAATTCTTGGGTATTTCCTGCTCAACCCCTTATATTTGCGTTTGTGACATCCAGGCCTCCGGAGCTTTCTCACTCTCTCTCTCTGGGCTTCAGCAGCAGTTGGCTCTGCTTGTCCAAACAGGCCAGAGTCAATGAGGGAAAACAGTAAACTCACACCACTCTGTGCTTCACCCCACTTCACATGCTCTGGCATTTCTGTTCACATGACCCACCAGACTAATTGTTGAAAGCAGTAGGACCACTTCTTAGGCCCAGCCATTAGTGTCAGAAGACCTGAGAGTTACTCCAACAGATAAAGGTGGAATTTCTGTCTTCCTCTGGTAACTAGGGATAAACACTAGATTTTCAGGTATGTGAATTAAGCAGAAAAGTTTCACCCCCAAATCTGTAAGGCCTTGATGGCCTCCTTAAACAAATAATCAGGAATCATGTTAAAATGGCAATCGAATGCACTTCCTTCATTTGAACCTTGTGGCCATTTGACTTACACACAAGCCATCCTTTGGTCTGGTGGATGTGGGACTTTTCTGGTCCCTGTGAAAGAATGGGACACCGCTGGTGGCTGTACTGTAACTCTACCCAGCAGCACTCAGTGTGTCTGTCTTCAGCAGAGCATGAGGACTGCAGGCCGGGACAACCTGGACAAAAACAGGAACTTGATCTTCCTCCCAGTGTTACTACTGTGCCTGTCTGGCTCAAACAAAGCTCACCATTCATTATTCTATGTGCTAACTGCAAGGGACCACAGATATCATACCTTCTGATAAAAAATGTAATTATCATCTACACAACACATTGTGGACATTTCTGGACATTGTTCATCCAGAAATGTATTTCCATAGAAATKATCTTTATTACATCAATTTTGATCCTCAGACAATGGTCTTGAGTGGGCATTGAGCTCATCTGCTCATACAAGTATTGGTCTTTTCTCAGTTGGACTTTGTATTGAGGTGGAAACTTTCTTGTTAATCATTAGGCCTGTGTTCCATTGATATCTGTACTGCATGTAGCAGGTGAACAGCATTTTAATAAATTAAAAACCCTCCTGACATTTTTATTCTGATAATGATCAAACTTCATTATCACTGTGTTAATAAACATATTAATGATCTTACAGGCATCAKATATTGTTGTTGTAATCTCCCAGAGACTTTTGAATGGCAGCAGTACATTAGACAACACATGGTGATGATAGCGCTGGCTGAGAGAGAGCATCCCTCCAGTCCCAAGTGCTCAGCCAGAATCAGCTATTTCCTGGCCAGCGTGAAGGAATGCCTCAGGTCCACACTCTAATTACAACATCATAAAGTCCCCGTCAGGGGACAGATAGAGGGCCATGAGGATCTGACCAGTATTAAACACTGCTTCTTTTTATCAAGCTGGGAGCTTGGCGAATCTACTTTTTATAGTCCTTTGATAGGACTGGAGGGAAAATCAACTGTAAATAATCTGTCATACATTTTTTCAGGATTATAAGGTAAAGGCATGGAAATTGCAAAGCACTGTTTAGAGGTTCAGGCCTTCTCCCTTGTAGGAATGTTTAGAATAATTTAGGCCCTTAGAGGCAAGTTACTGTCTCTCCCTTTTTAAGCAGGTCCCATGCAGTGCTTATCAAAGTTCTCCAAATGGATAATGTGCAGAAACCAGATACAGAGCTGGATATCTGTAATGTACTTAGGACACTGTTCGGCATGTGATGTTTTCGGATGTCACTAATCATTTTACTGATAGCAGCAGAAGCACTCGGCTGCTTGGTGATTCTCCAAACTGTGGGTTTGCTCAGAAATGCACTTATGAAAGTCACTGAACGAGCAGAAGGACAGAATAGGGCTGCAATGACCTAGCAGACACAGCGGTTTGGCACTGTACGAACTATACACAGGTGCAGTGGATTTGTTTATTTATTTGTACAGACCAAGAACATCTTAAGATTTGAGAAAGTTATAGAGTTACAGTTCACAAGTTTCTAAAGACAGTGGCAAGGGATGATTCAATCTTCATATCGTATTCTTGTAAATCTTTTTTTTTGCCTAGATTTAATCATTTCAACAGCATAACACAGATATGATTCTATTTAGGCTACATATGTTACTTGTTAATAACTTCTTTGGGACTGGGGAGCAGTATTGCGTAGCTTGAGATAAAAGGTGCCCAGAGTAACTTGCCTGCTACTCAGTCCTAAAGCTTGAATATGCATATTATTAGTAGATTTGGATAGAAAAAACTCTGAAGTTTCTAAAACTGTTTGAATGATGTCTGTGAGTATAACAGAACTCATATGGCAGGCAAAAAACCTTGTTTTTGTGTGTGGCGCCGTACTCAAATTATTGCATGTGTGCTTTTTCCGAAAATTTTTGAAATCTGACCCAGCGGTTGCCATTAAGGAGAAGTCTTATCTATACTTATGCATAACATTGTATCTTTTATCAATAAAGTTATTATTATGAAGTATTTCTGTAAATTCTCCCGGATGTTTGGAGCAAAACATTACTGAACATAACGGCCAAATGTAACATTTTTGAAGATTTTGGGATATTAATAAAATGAGAACTTATCACACCAAACATACATGTTTGTTGTAACATGAAAGTCCTTGAGTGTCATCTGATGAAGATCATCAAATGTTAGTGATTAATTTTATCTCTATTTCTGCTTTTTGTGACTCCTCTCTTTTGGCTGGAAAATGCTGTGTTTTTCTGTGACTAGGTGCTGCACTAACATAACGTTTGGTGTGCTTTCGTTGTAAACCTTTTTGAAATCGGACACTGTGGCTGGATTTACAACAAGTTTATCTTTAAAATGGTGTAAAATACTTGTATGTTTGAGGAATTTTAATTATGAGATTTCTGTTGTTTTGAATTTGGCGCCCTGCAATTTCACTGGCTGTTGTTGAGGTGGGACGCTAGCGTCCCAAATATCCCAGAGAGGTTTTAAGGTAATATATGATTATCCAAACCAGCTCGGATTCAGTTTGTTTATGGAGTTTGTGCTTCAGGATAGGAGAGGTTTGTTGTTTTAACCTTCAGAGTTTTTTGGCACACCACATAAATGCCCCGGCAGCTCAATTTGGCTCAGCACGGAACCTCCAGGTTATGTAGCATTTGATGTGGTCTGTGGAGTAGTTTAAAAGTCCTTTATGTCTTTTCCAGACAGCAACACATTGTTCTAAACGTGCTGTTTTCTGCATTGTGAAAGTTGGCTATAGCTGAAATGTTGAGTTTTTGACAGAAATTTGCTCTGACGGCACCTGGCTAGATTTCACTCTCTGTCGAGTCCATGGCTTATCCAGCGAGGAGCAGGCCCAGGTGTTTGAATTGAAAATACACCTTGCGGCGGAGAAAGGTGCCGACCCATGGAACATTATTGTGAGAGACTGCTAGACTGCACTGTCAGGGGTAGAGGATGAAATGGGAAGACAAAGGGACATCCTGAGCACTGCTAGCTAATGTTATCCTCTTCAAACAGGCTCAGCCTACTCCTCTTTTCTGTGGTAAGAATGCCTGTGATAGCTGACTAGTGACACTGGGGCCAAATTAAATAGAAGGCTTTAGGTGCTGTAAGGTTATTGATGGGTCTGTTTGCTTGGTTATATATTAGTCATATTTGTGTCTGCAAAGTACCACCTCAATGCTTTGCACAGCAAAAAAGCATTAAGACCGGGCAGAAAATGTAGTTCTTATAACAAACTGCTGTCATGACAGGGTGTACAGATGCAGGATCTAGATTTGACCAGTTTCTCACAGAAGGAAAATAGTCCTTCAGCAACAGGGAATGTGAATTATTGTGTGTATTATATATAATGGGCATTTTGGTAGGGGTTGATATCTTTTCTGTTAAGTTAAGTCAATTATGAAATGTTAAAATGGAAATTACAAACTTTAGAAGCCTTTTTAATTTAACCTCAAATACACTACATGTTTGGATTTCTGCTATGCAGGACATTTCCTGCAACAACAGGGTGATCAAGTTTGTTTTGCTGGCAGTTTTTATTTACTGGGAAACTGTGATAATAAGGCGTCTCTGTTTCTACATAAACTATGAATAATAATGATAAATAAGTAGTAGGTAGTTTCACTGTGATTTTGMATATCTGGAAATCATAGGTTTATTACAGATAGCATATCTTATGTTCTAATATCATAATGAAGCTCTCATTTGTTTGCCACTTTCTTTTGTTACAGTTTGTTCTAATGGACTTGATACACAACAACAATAGTATCCTAATGCAGGGCAATAGCTCTACCAAGGTCATGTCTTCGAGCTACATTAGATTGTACAGAAGCAGACAGTAGACTGTATTATTCTCTTTGGCATGTCCATTAGTGCACTGCAGTACCCTGATCTCTTCATGGTCTTTAACTGCAGGCTTTAATTGGGTT
Source organism: Salvelinus sp. IW2-2015 (assembly GCF_002910315.2). Classification (NCBI taxonomy): domain Eukaryota; kingdom Metazoa; phylum Chordata; class Actinopteri; order Salmoniformes; family Salmonidae; genus Salvelinus; species Salvelinus sp. IW2-2015. Next base: position 83,535,815 of record NC_036842.1, on the reverse strand, counting down.
TGTATGATCAGGCCAGTTATTAGAATAGCAGTGTCTGCTGCCCACTGTGATGCTGTTACACAGAGGAGCTGTCAGTACTACAGAGGCTCTGAATGAATGGAGCCATCACCCTCAGCCGTGTCCAGCTGAATCTGAACAGCCACATAATTAACACTGTTGACGCCTGGCTCCTTTCAAAGCCCTGCCTGCCTGTCCCTGCCTGCCATTCYGGCGTCTACAGTTGCCTTTTGTCACAGAGGCCTGTCGCTATGTCCTCAACGGATCACAGTCAATGGTCACATCTAATTATTTTTCCAGAGAAGATTACTTGAATAGCTATGTTTCCATTATGTCATATGATAGATAGTACAGAGTTAGTTGGTGGGAATGAAAGAGTTAAGCAGTCAAAGTTCAAGATGCTTGTATTGTCTTTGATCTTTGGAACTCATCATAGGTTGATGTGTGAGACAGATTTATTTCTTGGCACAGCAATCAATTTATCCGTCACGCTTCACTCTGATCCCTTTTGAGCCGTAATGAAAACAGACCTGGGTCCTTGTGAATGTCTCCCAACTCAGTGATTGATGGTTGAGTGGAATGGAGATATACCCCAACGCCACCAACCATCAGCTCTATCAACAGTTGAAAGAACGAAGACATTCACAGTGTGTTTAGATCCCGTAACCTGGGGGGTTAGGCAAGGGACGGCCTGCTCTCTCTGTTTAAGAGGGTAGATGCTGATGGTTGTAAGGCAGGATGACAGAGGGAGGAGACCCTGCTGGGTGGTTTGGAGGCCTCATTTGAACAGGGGTCCGCTGTACAGTCATCAGAGGGGGGGGGGGGGGGCAGGGCGGCCCCAGCCCCAGCCCCAGCCCCAGCCCCAGCCCCAGCCCCAGCCCCAGCCCCAGCCCCTAAGCCATGCTCTGTCCTACTGATAGGGATGACCCAGAGCAAATACCAGTAGTCTCTGTACCAGGCCAACGGGATCATACTGCAATGTATGCCTAGGAACCATCACGTTACAGTTCTCCGTTCAAGTATTTATTTATACGTGGCTAATTTGTACCATATGACATTTATTTTCTAACTGATGTTTACTGTACAAAGTTTTCAAAGCTAAATTATATTATATTTAGAATTCCTCTTTCTTAAAATGTAACAGTGTTTATATTTCCCTCCAGGACACTAAGCATAGAGGCTGATGCAGTAGTCTGTCGCCATGGCCTCAGATGCAAGTCACATGTTGGAGGCGGCCTTGGAGCAAATGGATGACATCATCGCAGGTAAAAGTGATTAATTGTCTCTTCCTACTACATCTAATACATTCTCCCACAGTTTATTATGGTTTTTTGATTCACCATTGAAAAGATCTGTGTATTTTCACACGGCTCTGAGGTCAATTTGGAATATAAAACAAACTTGAGAAACAAGTTCACTTCTTTTGAAAGAAAGGTCCTTGCCTCATTATACCGTCTTTGTACACAGTGATTGGTTCAGGTGACATACTGTATATCAAACAGGTTTAACTGCTGGCGTGTGTGTGCTTGAAACACACCATGCCACTGCCAGGCAGGTAAAAGCTGAGAAATGGAGCAGAGTAAGCAAGGCTACCCTGTAAAGAAATGAGGTCCTAAATAAAACATCAGATCAGCCCTGCCTGTGACACACAGGAGGCTGCTGAGGGGAGGACAGCTCATAATAATGTCTGGAATGGAGCAAATGGAATAGCATATTTGATACCATTCCACTTAATCATTACCACAAGCCCATACTCCCTAATTAAAGTGCCACAAACCTCCTGTGCTGTAACAATTCCATAGACATTCAAACCAGTAGATAGTCATAGCACTGACGTCATCCACGTATTCCCATGGAACACTCCCGATGGTGCATGAAGTGGATCATATTGAATTTGAAATGGGTCATATTGCTGAAATGGCACAAAAATGGCACACAAAAAAAGGATCATGGTGAAAGTTGCCGAAACTAGCAAAGGATCATGGTCGATGTAGTTGTTTTCATCCTGCCTGAGAGAGCCTCCTCCCTCGTAGCCTACCGGCCAGTGATTGGTCTATGTCAGCAAATGTTGTTGTCAGAATTAATCACTATTTAATTAAATATCTCGATTTGTAGCAAACTTTTAAAGAATTCACAGTGGGGATTAAACTGATCTTAACAAACTCATTTTCGAGCCCAAAACCTTTGGGCCGTTCTGACGATCATCATTTTCGTAGGCTTTCAATGGCAGACCAGAGCTTTTGGCACCGCTAGGTTGCTACGCGGTAATAGACCAGCAGAGCTCATGACTTCCCGCTCTAGACTGAACACTGGGGGCCTGGACAGTTCCCCCTGTCATCCTCAGACTGTTTACTATAGACTCCATAGACTTGAACTAAGATGGGTTTGTAACACGTTAGACGGAATGCATTTCCAATTCCATTGAACTCCATCTCTTGAAGTCTTACTTTTTAAGTAAAATTCTAAACATCAGATTAGATTATTACATTTACTTGTTTTAAAAAATATTGTAATTAGTATAACAATTTAGTAAATAGTAGCAAAATGTTATTTTTCCCATATATACATCATCTCTATAACATGTAGGCTACATTAGCCTACGTTCTGTGGTCCCCATTAACAGAATACTAGACCCACAAGACTAAGCCACACGGTCAGATAAAACATTAACATGATACACACTGTGATAATGTGATAATATATTCCATTTAGCAGACGCTTTATCCAAAAAGGGCATTATCATAATTTTCACAATTTCAGAGTTTTATTTCCACCTCATAGTTTGGAAATATCATAAAAAAAAAGGAAAATCATGTTTTTGTCTTATTTACAGGCGAAGTTAGATCCGTCTGTTCTGTTATGATGTTCTTCAAAAATATGAGTGTGTTCTAATGGCATTTTCCTCTTTCTTGCATGTACACTATGAGTCCTATTTAGGGAATCTATGTAGCACTAGTGTGGTGGAAGGCACTGTCAAACATGGATAGTGTGTGTGCGCGTGTGTGTGTGGGCGTGTGCCTGTGTGTGTGGGGGCATATGCTCACATCCTATGTGTGTGTGGCTGTTAAATTAGGGGCAAGGCTTTGTAGGGGGTTGGGCTGAGTTCTCTGCAGCAAGCTCAGCTATTGCCAACATGATTGAACTCATAAAGGGTTCATGTTAAAGCAGTTGGTCATCTAAATAGAATGTGGGGGATGAAGCTCAACATGCCAGTTTGTGACTAAACGGATCAACAGAACAACTCAATGCTACATCAGCMTCTGTGGAGAGTGAAAGACATGCCACTCTGACAGCCGTTGGAATTGACCACAGAGTTTGACTTAGCCTTCTGTATTAGTGATGCGTGGGTTGACTCATAACCTGCTGTCCCCGCAGTTATATTCACGGGGCGGGCGGGTTTAGGGTGGGTTTATGATCATGAAATATTGTGTGGATGAAGGGTGAGCGGGTTGAATAAAGAGGGAAAAAAAGCCAATAAAATGTATTTCGATCTATGGGCTACATTGAGGTTTTTATTCCATAATTTTAGGCTATCGGCCATTACTGTGTAAGCCTAAACGGGTGGAGTTTAATTCAATAAGAGAAAAGCTGTGAAAGGAGAGTTGAAAATAAAGAGAAGGGCGGGCCAGAAAAGTAATGTTTGGGAAAGATTTGCTGAAGTGGTAAAAGAGCATGATGGAAGTCCTGGCTATGTTATATGTGATGATTGTGAGACGTTATACAAATTCGACAGTCACAAGATGGCGACTTCAAATAGGCCTTTGTCACGTTTTTTAAAATTTGTTTTATTCTGTTTAACCTTTATTTAACTAGGCAAGCAAGTTAACTTCTCTAGGATAGGGGGCAGCATTTTCACGTTTGGATGAAAAGCGTGCCCAGAGTAAACTGCCTCCTACTCAGTCCCAGATGCTAATATATGCATATTATTATTAGTATTGGATAGAAAACACTCTGAAGTTTCTAAAACGGTTTGAATCATGTCTGTGACTATAACAGAACTTATTTGGCAGGCAAAACCCCGAGGACAAACCATTCAGATTTTTTGTTGTTGTTGAGGTCACTCTCTTTTCAATGGGCTTTCATTGGGAATCCAGATTTGTAAGGGACCTTGCTGCAGTTGCCATTGCTTCAACTGGATGTCAACAGTCTTTAGAAATTGGTTGAGGTTTTTCCTTTGAGAAATGAAGAAGTAGCCATGTTCAGAATGAGGCTCCAGTGAAGTGTACTGTTTGTTAGAGGCGCGTGACCAGAAAGCATGCTACACATTGTTTTCCTCCGGTATTGAACACAGATCATCCCGTCTTCAGTTTTATCGATTATTTATGTTAAAAAATACCTAAAGTTGCATTACAAAAGTAGTTTGACATTTTTGGAAAGCTTACAGGTAACTTTTGAGATATTTTGTAGTCACATTGTCCAAGTTGAAACCGGTGTTTTTCTGGATCAAACGCGCCAAATAAATGGACATTTTGGATATATATCGACAGAATTAATCGAACAAAAGGATCATTTGTGATGTTTATGGGACATATTGGAGTGCCAACGGAAGAAGCTCGTCAAAGGTAAGGCATGAATTATATCTTTATTTCTGCGTTTTGTGTCGCGTCGGGAGGGTTGAAATATGATGGTCTGTGATTGTTAGCTGGGGTGCTATCCTCAGATAATAGCATTGTTTGCTTTCGCCGTAAAGCATTTYAAAAAATCTGACACGTTGGCTGGATTCACAATAAGTGTAGCTTTAATTTGGTATATTGAATGTGTGATTTCATGAAAGTTACATTTTTATAGTAATTTATTTGAATTTGGCGCTCTGCATTTTCACTGGATGTTGGCAAGGTGGGACGCTACCGTCCCACATATCCCAGAGAGGTTTTAAGAACAAATTCTTATTTACAATGACAGCCTACCAAAAAGCAAAAGGCCTCCTGCGGGGACGGGGGCCTGGGATTAAAAAATATATACAAATACACAATAAATATAGGACAGAACACACATCACGACGAGAGACAACACAACGCTACATGAAGAGAGACATAAAACAACAACATAGCAAGGCAGCAACACATGGCAACACAACATAACAACAACATGGAAGCAACACAACATGGTAGCAGCACAGAACATGGTACAAACATTATTGGGCAAAGTCAACAGCACAGGTCAAGAGGGTAGAGACAACAATACATCACACAAAGCAGCCACAACTGTCAGTAAGAGTGTCCATGATGGAGTTTTTGAATGAAGAGATTGAGATAAAACTGTACAGTTTGAGTGTTTGTTGCAGCTTGTTCCAGTCGATAGCTGCAGTGAACTGAAAAGAGGAATGACCCAGGGATGTGTGTGCTTTGGGGACCTTTAACAGAATGTGACTGGCAGAACAGGTGTTGTAGTCAAGGGAATTGTAGCCTACTGTTCAGCAGTGGCGTGTATTCATGGATGCCAAGAGAAGCCAGGCTTCCCCAGAAAATGTACTAAGAAAAAAATAAGAAAAATGATATTCAGTTATCTTTCGTCTTTCTGTATTTCATCATTTTCCTTATATTCGCAAGAGGCTGAATATACTGTATCTCAACGGAGAAAGCATCCGAGCGAGCAAAACAGTGCCCCTCTGTCTCTATGTTTAGGCCATCTATCTGATGGTGTCTGGTCCAAAAGAGTATGACATTGTTGCCACCCATAGCATTGAATGCAAGGGAAGCCAGCAAGCATTTGGCCTCCCTATATAAAAAAGTATAAAATAAATGTGAATGGTCCTGGCACACCAAAAACATGTGTCAAGGAAGCCAGATTGGATTTGGCGTCACTGCTATCAAATCGCATTGAGAGCATACGTTGACAGAAACAATAAAACATAAAAGTGTGTACTGTATGACAGTGATAGATAATTTCGTCAACATGAAAGAGAGGAGGATGGCATTTGAGTCTCACAAGTATGGTGTCAACATGTTTTCTTCTACTTGCATGAACGCATACACACACACACACACAGAAATCAGAACCATGAACCATGCAGAGCCCCACCTGTTTAGAGTCCCACATTTTTAGCTTGCCTGTTTTGCATGTTATTTTGGCTTTAATATGTGTCACATATCAGTTTGCAAACAATGTAAAAAAAAAAATATATATATATATATAATTGAGTTAATAAAGCCGCCTATAAACATGGTCTCTTCTGTTGTATTGAGTAAGGCAGCTCCAAAATGCAGGTGTTTCAGTGCTTTCTGTGGTGATGTGGCAAGCCAGTGATTGGCTCAGTGTTCTGTCACTCATGGGGACAGTACGTCACCGCCACGTCTAAAGGTAGACCACGAAAATTCTAGCCCTTTGGGAGCTGCCATAGAGTTACATTAGAAGTGCCCATCCAAGAAGGCTCAAGGTCATTGGCCACAGATAAAATTACGTCAAATCACGTTATATGTACAGTAGCTTTGATTGGACATGTCAACATCATACTTTCAAAATCTTAGCTAGCAGTCATCATGAATCAAGTCGACAATCTACTGGCAAATCCTTTTTAATCCTTGTCATATGAAGAAAAATAATGAAGAGAAATTACAGATAAAAACGTATCGGTGCTCATCGGCCATTGGACATAAACATTACACAGCAAGTTGGAAATCACAAATTCAACAATGAATGGTTTGGAAGGAATCAGTGGCTGTGTGGTCCCAAATCTGGGATTAAGGGGCTCTCTTCCAAGTTTAAAGTGATAAACATCTAACATTGCCCATGCTGTCAGTGAAGCATGATTTGTGCCGCGCTCAAAACAACTGTTAACTTGGAACTGCGAAAACTTGACTTCAGTGAGTTCAAGACAACTGGGAACTCGGGAATAAATGAACTCCGACTGGGGAAAATACGTTTTGAACGGACATCCAACTCGGAATTGTAAATCCGGCCTCTTTCTAGAGCTACGACCTGAAGATCAATGACGTCATCATAATTCGAAGGACCGGCGCACCACCTTCCTGTTTAAGTGAGTACAGCACGACAAGGTGAGTCCAAAAATGTATTCTAATACTGCTGCGTAAATTATGTAATATGCCAGGGAGATATGTATACTGTAGCTAAGAAATTAATACTAAGGGTATGTTGTGTAGTAAGATGTTAGTAGCCCATGTGCYTCACCCTTAATTTCGCCTACTGTTCTGACTTGGTGGTGCACAGGTAGCATATAACCTGTTTTAGAGAAATGTAATCACTGAATATTGTAAGAGCTTTCATTGTCTGCTTATATGCCCCCATTATTTATCCTACGGTTCTGACTAGGTGTACAGGGAGAACACTGTAAGAACGGCCCATGTTCTGAATTCTGTCGCTGTACATTACAAGTGCTGAACAAATCGTTATATTGACTACTTCCATCCTAGCTCGCTCATTAATGACTCAATCGAAATTACGGATTGCCTCTTATCCAATTGTCGTCCCCTTATACCATAGTTTGTACATCTCAATTATCATTAGAAACCACATTTGTTTAAGCAAGTCAACCATATCAGCTATGTTTTTTTAAAGGCAGTAAATGAGGCTGAATGAACTGTTCCGCTGCCAGACAAGGCTCCGCTGATAGCCAGGTGTAGTGGTGGTAAGATGTTGGGACTGCTATTGGAACAGCTTTATGTAGGTCCTAACAGTTTGTGGGCACTGTTTGTCACCGTTATAGTGCAATTAATGTATTGTTTAGTGTTGTGTAGTGGCTTTGCTGGCATGCAATCCACTTTTTTCTTTTTTGCCCCACCAAGATTTACATGCTAAAATCGCCACTGGAAGAATGGACAGCCACATGATATTTAACGTATTGTTTTTGGTATCTTTTAGTTGTCACTGTATTAGACTAAGCATAGGTGATTTGATGATGTTGAAATGTTGAAGTTGAAATGGTGTTGGAATAGTGGAGGCAGCTCCTGTTTTCTTTGTGGCTTGCGGTAGCTCTCCGTGGTTCTAAATCAATAGTTGTTTAGCTGTCCGAAAATGACGGAAACATTAACTTGCTTGACCATGCTGTAGGTCATGTTACTGTTTGTTACATGCAATATGCTTTGTGGACWTCACCGGACAGAGGTTGCTCTCTGGTTTTGTGATGAAACAAAGATGTGGTTGAATTTATTCAGTTTTACCAAATTTTTACCAGCATGTCACATGTGCAACCAGAGGGAAAAAAACTCTAGACCACCTTTACTCCACACACAGAGATGCATAAAAAGCTCTCCCCCGCCCTCCWTTTGGCAAGTCTGACCATAATTATATCCTCCTGATTCCTGCTTACAAGCAAAAACTAAAGCAGGAAGCACCAGTGAGKCGCTCAATACGGAAGAGGTCAGATGATGCGGATGCTACGCTACAGGACTGTTTTGCTAGCGCAGACTGGAATATGTTCCAGGATTCATCCAATGGCATTGAGGAGTATACCACCTTTGTCATCGGCTTCATCAATAAGTGCATYGACGACATCGTCTCCATAGTGACCGTATGTACACATCTCAACCAGAAGCCGTGGATTACAGGCAACATCYGCATCGAGCTAAAGGCTAGAGCTGCTGCTTTCAAAGAGTGGGACACTAATCCGTACGCTTATAAGAAATCACGCTATGCCCTCAGACAAACCATCAAACAAGCAAAGCGTCAATGCAGGATTAAGATTGAATCCTACGACACCGGCTCTGACGATCGTCGCATATGGCAGGGCTTGAAAACTATTATGGACTACAAAGGGAAAACCAGACGCGAGCTGCCCAGTGACGCGAGCCTACCAGATGAGCTAAATGMCTTTTATGCTCGAGGCAATCAACACTGAAACATGCACTAGAGCACCAGCTGTTCTAGATGACTGTGTGATAACGTGCTCGGTAGCCGATGTGAGCAAGACCTTTAAACAGGTCAACATTCACAAAGCCGCAGGGCCAGATGGATTACCAGGAGGTATACTCAGAGCATCCGCGGACCAATCGGTAAGTGTCTTCACTGACATTTTCAACCTCTTCCTGACTGAGTCTGTAATACCTACATGTTTTAAGCAGACCACCATAGTTCCTGTGCCCAAGGAAGCGAAGGTAACCTGCCTAAATGATTACTGCCCTGTAGCACTCACGTCGGTAGCCATGAAGTGCTTTGAAAGGCTGGTCATGGCTCACATCAACAGCATCCTCCCGGATACCCTAGACCCACTCCAATTCGCATASTGCCCCAACAGATCCACAGATGACGCAATCTCAATCGGACTCCACACTGCCCTTTCCCACCTGGACAAAAGGAACACCTATGTGAGAATGCTATTCATTGACTACAGCTCAGTATTCAACACCATAGTGCCCACGAAGCTCATCACTAAGCTAACGACCCTGGGACTAAACACCTCCCTCTGCAACTGGATCCTGTACTTCCTGACGGGCCGCCCCCAGGTGGTAAGGGTAGGCAGCAACACGTTTGTCACGCTGATCCTCAACACTGGGGCCCCTCATGGGTGTGTACTTAGTCCCCTCCTGTACTCCCTGTTCACCCACGACTGCGTGGCAAAACAAGACTCCAACACCATCATTAAGTTTGCTGACGACACAACAGTGGTAGGCCTGATCACCAACAACGATGAGACAGCCTATATGGAGCAGGTCAGAGAACTGGCAGTGTGGTGCGAGGACAATATCCTCTCCCTCAATGTGAGCAAGACAAAGGAGCTGATCGTGGACTACAAAAAAAAGGCGGTACGAACAGGCCCCCATTAACATTGACGGGGCTGTAGTGGAGCGGGTCGAGAGTTTCAAATTCATTGGTGTCCACATCACCAACGAACTATCATGGTCCAAACACACCAAGACAATCGTGAAGAGGGCATGACAATGCCAATTCCCCCTCAGGAGACTGAAAAGATTTGGCATGGGTCCCCAGATCCTCAAAAAGTTCTACCRCTGCACCATCGAAAGCATCCTGACCGGTTGCATCCCCGCCTGGTATGGCAACTGCTCGGCATCTGACTGTAAGGCGCTACAGAGGGTAGTGCGTACGGCCCAGTACATCACTGGGGCCAAGCTTCCTGCAATCCAGGACCTATATAATAGGAGGTGTCAGAGGAAAGCTCATAAAATTGGCAGCTACTCCAGTCACCCAAGTCAGACTGTTTTCTCTGCTATCGCATGGCAAGCGGTACCGGAGCGCCTATTCATTTATTATACCTGTGTCCATATTATGCATGTGTTTCTAGTAGTTAGACCATATGGTTCAAGATAAAATAGCCTAATTATTGAAAAAAGCATCTAATTAAGAATGGGATTATTTTCAATTAAGTCTAGGACCAAAAGGATCCTTAACAGCTTCTACCCAAGCCATAAGACTGCTGCTATTAATTAATCAAATGGCCACTGGACTATTACATTGACCCCCCCCTCCATTTGTTTTGTACACTGCTGCTACTCGCTGTTTATTATCTATGCATAGTCACTAAACCCCTTCCTACATGTACAAATTACCTCAACTAACCTGTACCCCCGCACGCTGACTCGGTACCGGTACCCCATGTATAGAKCCTCAATATTTTTATTTTTTACTTTAGTTTATTTGGTAAATATTTTCTCTTCTTGAACTGCACTGTTGGTTAAGGGCTTGTAAGTAAGCATTTCACAGTAAGGTCTACAGTTGTATTCGGCCCATGTGACAAAGTTTGATTTGATTTATTCTGCCACTGTGTCTTCTTATTGTCTCTGCCTTTAGGCCTACTGTATATATCACGGTCGCAAGGCATATGAACTAACAGGTTATTGATCAAACAACGCAGTTGTCACAACACACAGGTTGTAATATTGCTTTTTTTATGGCTTTCACAGTGATGTTACCCAAGCACCGCTACTGCAGTGGGGTGAAATGGAAATCTGAACACTGACTGTAGGTCTATAACCTCTCACATAGCTTTAGTATGAACTCCTACATAATTAAGCATTTCTTGTAGTAAAATTATAAACCAATTGTAGGCTACATTTTGATACGGGAACAGGAGAATTTCTTTCTTTCAGCATCTTGAGTGAATGTGCAGTTAGATACCATCTGTAGAGGTGCTATCTTTATCAGCATCATAAAAGCTGATAGTGTTTCAAGCACATAAAATATGCATCCAAGCCGAACTGAAAACTTACCAGAAACATGTTGGGTGGTTTTCACAGCTTTCTATTTCCTTACAACCGGTCAAACTGATGCCATGTGGAAATGTTGCACAGAAAGATTTTCCTTCTTTTGTTGAGTTATTGAATTTTATCCCGGTTCCAAAACGGCTTTGGTCTACGAAAGAAGTGGAGATGACAGAGACCTTTACTGACGTTAACTAGATTGAAGCATTCATTCAGACAAGTTAACAAACGGATCACTGACCATTTCAAATCCCACCGTACCTTCTCCGCTATGCAATCTGGTTTCAAAGCTGGTCATGGGTGCACCTCAGCTACGCTCAAGGTCGTAAACAATATCATAACCGCCATTGATAAGAGACAATACTGTGCAGCTGTATTCATCGACCTGGCCAAGGCCTTCGACTCTGTCAATCACCACATTCTTATCGGCCGACTCAACAGCCTTGGTTTCTCAAATGACTGCCTCGCCTGGTTCACCAACTACTTCTCAGATAGAGTTCAGTGTGTCAAATCGGAGGGCCTGTTTTCCGGACATCTGGCAGTCTCTATGGGGGTGCCACAGGGTTCAATTCTCGGGCTGACTCTCTTCTCTGTATACATCAATGATGTTGCTCTTGCTGCTGGTGATTCTCTGATCCACCGCTACGCAGACGACATCATTCTGTATACATCTGGCCCTTCTTTGGACACTGTGTTAACAAACCTCCAAATGAGCTTCAATGCCATACAACTCTTCTTCCGTGGCCTCCTGCTCTTAAATGCAAGTAAAACTAAATGCATGCTCTTCAACCGATTGCTGCCCGCACCTGCCCGCCCGTCCAGCATCACTACTCTGGACGGTTCTGACTTAGAATATGTGGACAACTACAAATACCTAGGTGTCTGGTTAGACTGTAAACTCTCCATCCAGACACACATTAAGCATCTCCAATCCAAAATTAAATCTAGAATCGGCTTCCTATTTCGCAACAAAGCATCCTTCACTCATGCTACCAAACATACCCTTGTAAAACTGACTATCCTACCGATCCTTGACTTCGGCTATGTCATTTACAAAATAGCCTCCAACACTCTACTCAGCAAATTGGATGCAGTCTATCACAGTGCCATCCGTTTTGTCACCAAAGCCCCATATACTACCCACCACTGCGACCTGTATGCTCTCATTGGCTGGCCCTCGCTTCATATTCGTCGCCAAACCCACTGGCTCCGGGTCATCTATAAGTCTTTGCTAGGTAAAGCCCCGCCTTATCTCAGCTCACTGGTCACCATAGCAGCACCCACTCGTAGCACACGCTCCAGCAGGTATATTTCACTGGTCACCCCCAACGGCAATTCCTCCTTTGGCGGCCTTTCCTTCCAGTTCTTTGCTGCCAATGACTGGAACGAACTGCAAAAATCACTGAAGCTGGAGACTCATATCTCCCTCACTAACTTTAAGCACCAGCTGTCAGAGCAGCTCACAGATCACTGCACCTGTACATAGCCCATCTGTAAATAGCCCATCCAACTACCTCATCCTCATACTGTTATTTATTTATTTTGCTTCTTTGCACCCCAGTATCTCTACCTGCACATTCATCTTCTGCACATCGATCACTCCAGTGTTTAATTGCTATATTGTAATTATTTCGCCACTATGGCCTATTTATTGCCTTACCTCCCTTATCCTACCTCATTTGCACATACTGTATATATACTTTTCTATTTTAGTATTGACCGTATGTTTGTTTATTCCATGTGTAACTCTGTGTTGTTTGTGTCGCACTGCTTTGCTTTATCTTGGCCAGGTCGCAGTTGTAAATGAGAACTTGTTCCCAACTAGCCTACCTGGTTAAATAAAGGTGAAATATAAATAAATAAATAAATATATCGATATGTGACATTATTCTGGTGAACAAGGGTTTATTTAGTCTTCTAGGGCACTGTTTCCCAACCCTGGTCCTCCAGTACCCCAACAGTACATATTTTCATTGTAGCCCTGGACAAACACATCTCATTCAGCTCATTGAGGGCTTGATGATTAGTTGACAAGTTGAATCAGGTGTGCATGTCCTGCATTACAATAAAAATGTGTACTGTTGGGTGTACTCGAGGACCAGGGTTGGAAAACACTGTTCTAGGGCAACATATAGCCTAATGACAGAAGAGAAGCTGCGTGTATCTAATTAGTAATAAATAGCTTAAAAGATTTCCAGAATTATAAGCAGAAACATATCTAAATCAGGCAGAAAAAAATCCTGCACCCCCTGCCTATAGCTCCGGCCTCAGATTCTCACTTTATCACATAAAGTCAGGTGGTTGTGGATGGGTTACTAACAATTGCGGGCAGGGTGCGAGTGAACAAACAGCTGAMCCGAGCACCACTATTCAGTATGTAGGGGAATGTCACAGCTAGGGTTGCAAAGGGATGGTATATTACTGGAAACTTTCAAAGTTTACCATTAAACTACCAGAATGTTTGTATCTTTCAAGGCTTGAATTTCATTTATCACAAGACATCTGGTTGCCCTTTTGGGTACTTCAGATTATCACAGGTGTCTGTAATCATCTCTGGCCCTCTGTGTGGCCTTATTACATGTAAAATATATGAAATAATTGAAAAAATTAAAGAATGACAACTCTGTAAAACATTATCGTAACTATAAACCATACATTTAGTGAATACCATTGGTGTTTTATATTAGTATTTTAGCATGAAATATCAGTAATTATTTTTACAAACGGTTATTTATTTTACTATGTCAATATGTATTTGTTGTCAATGTTTTGGCATCAAACTGTTGGCAGTTGAGAAGAGTTGCAGAGGTAATTGAAAATARTCCCATTCTTAATTAGATGCTTTTTTCAATAATTAGGCTATTTTATCTTGAACCATTGGTCTAACTACTAGAAACACATGCATAATATGGACACAGGTATAATAAATGAATACTATAGATTAAAAAAGTTATTCAAGTATAAATTACCAAAATTACAATAGATTGCCATATATTTTCTGTTAATTACCAAAATTACTGAAGATTCTGGTAACTTTGGTAAAATACCGGTAGTTTTGCAATCCTAGTCAAAGCAGTGTTTTATTGTGTAAATCTACGTACATCTTGTCTGAGATTCATGCCATTGGTCTTTCCCTTTTTGTCAATTCACCATGACAAGAGATCGGGATCAACAGTCACCTTGACTGATCAAGGTGAAAACAAGTTAGCCTCAAGGTCTAAATCAGGATATTCACAAGGTAATCATTGCTATTACCACAATAAGATCTGGTCAATAACAATTAAAGTTAATTACTTTACTGTTGCCAAACATTATCTCATATGCAGCCTATATTTTCAAGGACTACAAATAGAATATAATCAAAATGTAATTACTGCAAGGAATCCCAATCATCAACAAGGCATTAGTCCCAATCGTCAGCCATATTTTGAGATACTGGTCTGATTACATTTGAGTATTAGGACATCGTTTTCCGTAATAGTATATGCTGGAAATATCTCTGAAAGGCACTTGACATTTAATATAATATGCAGGTAATGAGTTGCTGCAGCAGTGATGGACTTGAAAATATGCCACCTACTGGTTATTGCTGGAGCATCTGAATCAGATGAGAGATACTCTATTATTATAATCTTGAGTTTAATAATTGGTTTCTTTGTGTTTTTCACTTATTGTCAATTTATTTTAGGATAATAAAAATGTGTTATATGGATAGTAGTTGGAAACCTCAACCAACTCCAAACCATGCTCACACAAAGAGAAGTAAGTACTACACTACTGTAGAACTGAGCTGGCCTGGTAACTTGTTTCAGGCATTTTATTGAACAAACATGTTTTGTATCAGGCTTGTGATCTGAATAAAGCTAATTATATACTAGATATTAGATGAACAATAAACAGGGCTATTTGGCTGTAGATACCCATAGTTATGATATTTTTAGCGAGATGCAGTTGAGCATGCGTGAATAATCCGTTCCTCTCTGTGTCCGTATGCGCATTGGCCCTCAGGCAGGCACAGGCATATTTACGGAAAATCTATTTTTTTTTCAACATCGTGTTCTTCTTAAATTTTCCTCAAAGTCAAGCCAACCAAAGCATGCACTCAATGTACCATCGTTTCTTTGTATGTTTTTTTTTGTGAAAAGAAGGCTGTTTGTATACATGGATATGGACTGGTCCCAGATCTGTTTGTGCTGYATGTCATGACATTGGCCATAGGAGTTGGCAAGACGGCACACACATATCTGGGATCAGGCTAGTCCTACCAAGACTACTGTTTTTTCCTTTCAATTAAGACCTAGACAAGCAGGAGAGGGGAGTTTTTTACTAATCAGKGACATTAATTCATCAATCAAGTACAAGGGAGGAGCGAAAACCCACAGACACTCGGCCCTCCGTGGAATGAGTTTGACACATGTATTAGCCGGGGGACAGAACCCTGTTCCTGGAGAGCTACCCTCCTGTAGGTTTTAACGCCAACTATCAGGTTTCAGGTATGACCACATTGCAGACAGTGTCGAAGTAACAAAAGTATTTCTAGTACAGGGGCAGGCAAACAACAAGTCAAGGACAGGCAGAGGTCAGTAATCCAGAAAGAGTGCAACAGGTCCAGAACGGCAGGCAGTCTCAGGGCAGGCAGGGTTCAATAATCCAGAGAGGTGTGGCAAGGTATAGAATGGCAGGCAGGCAGGCAGGCTCAGGGCAGGCAGAAAGGTCAAAACTTGGAAAGACAAGAAACCAGGAACAAGAACAGCCAGGAGCAAGGGGGCAAATGATGGTAGGTATTTAGAAACAAAATAGAACTGGCAACAGACAAACAGAGAACACAGGTATAAATACACTGGGGATAATGGGGAAGATGGGCGACACCTTGAGGGGGGTGGAGACAAGCACAAAGACAGGTGAAACAGATCAGGGTGTGACACCAACCCTGTTCCTGGAGAGCTACCCTCCTGTAGGTTTTAACTCTAACCCTGTTCCTGGAGAGCTACCCTCCTGTAGGTTTCAACTCTAACCCTGTTCCTGGAGAGCTACCCTCCTGTACGTAGGTTTTAACTCCAACCCTGTTCCTGGAGAGCTACCCTCCTACACGTAGGTTTTAACTCCAACCCTGTTCCTGGAGAGCTAGCCTCCTGTAGGTTTTATTTCCAACCCTGTTCCTGGAGAACTACCCTCCTGTAGGTTTTTGCTCTWACCCCAGTTTTAACTTCTGATTAATCTAATAATCAACCTGATAATTATTAGAATCAGGCGCACAAGATTAGGGTTGAAGCGAAAACCTACAGGATGGTAGCTCTCCAGGAACAGGGTTGGAGAGCCCTGCTAACCTACAGGAACAGGGTTGGAGAGCCCTGCTAACCTACAGGAACAGGGTCGGAGAGCCCTGCTAACCTACAGGAACAGGGTTGGAGAGCCCTGCTAACCTACCGGAACAGGGTTGGAGAGCCCTGCTAACGTACAGGAACAGAGTTGGAGAGCCAGTGAGTAAAAAAACACAACATGGAAACACCATAAATCACAATGGTAGCAGGCAGGTTTCTTTCCAGTTTATTGATTTTGGACGTCTTCAATGGAATCCGTGTTCATATGGTTTCCTTGGAGCATACTGTAACGATACGCTAACATGCTCCAGATGTCTGAGTGTTTATGGAGGAAGTTTAACTTGCTCTCCAGCTCCCAGATGATGATGAAGCTGGAACAGACATTAGCTTAGTGAGCAGATACAGGTGACACGTGGACGTATAGTATAAAATAGAGGGAGCTGACTGGGTCAGATTCTGCRATAGATATTTATATGTGCTGATATACAATCTTGTCCAGGATAATGACTCTTTGTCCTCTGTCCCCGGCAGGCTCCAAGGCTTCAGCCGAGTACACCAACGGCCTGTTTGAGCTGGGCTCCCCAGGTAGCGCAGGGCCCCTGCAGGTGCTGCAGCTGGTTGAGGACCTGAGGCTGGCCCTGGAGCTGCAGCCCAGAGAGGAGGAGAGGAACACCCTGAGGGCCCAGGTCCCCAGCAGCACTGCTCACATGCTCATGGACTGGCTGGACATGGACAGGGGCTCAGACAGGGGCTCGGTGAGTAGCAGGGAGCACACCTGGGTCTATGGAAACTATTTCTTCATTACTTTTGTCAACCATCTCTACCAACCATAGTCATCTTTCTGTGTCTAACAATATAGTCTATAAACAGATAATATAGATTATCATTAGTTCATTATTTGCTCAGAATCCAAAAATGTCCTACTCATTAGCAGTGCACTATTTATTATTGACGTGGCATGATGCCGATAGTGTTGGGGTTGTTTGCAGGCCAATAAATATGTGGTCTGATTTACTTCTACTTAAGGCATGTTATCTCTGGGATTCACAGATGTGGCAGAAACTTCCAAAAAGTTGTAGAAAAGTCAGCCAGCTGTTTGCTGTCAAAAGCCTTTCCATTATACGCCATTGGGTTCTTTTTTCTCTCTCTTTGTAACACATTGAAGGAGAGAGGGTTGATTCATTGCAGCAGCTGTGTAGGAGTGTTGAACAGACCTAGAACTATTCCTGGGTGCTGCTATGTCTTAGCAGGGCTGTGTCTGGGACTGTGTCTGGGACTGTGTCTGGGACTGTGTCTGGGGCTGTGTTCTGGCTGTGTCGGGGACTGTGTTGGAGGGGTCTGCGTGCGTGTCTGGAGCTCGTGTCTTCGGGCTGTGTCTGGGGCTTGACTGTCTGCTTGTCTGGCTGTGTCTCGGAAGACTGTGTGTGTGACCTGTGTCTGACTCTTTCTTACTGGGACTGGGACGTAGAGCAGGTTCTGATTGGTCCGCTCTTCTTCTCTCTTGGGGAACTATAGGCTGGCAGACGTCGTCTCGTGTTAAAGTTCTCAATGTGTTTTCCTCAGAGACTCCTAATAGGACTGAGCTTCAACCTTCCTGCCCTACTCCTCTTCCCACTCTTCCCTCTTTCTAATTCACTCCTCTCTTCTTTTCCTCCCTACTCCACACTCGACGCGTATCTACTCCTCTCTACTCAACTGACACTCACTCTGTTTGCTCTGTTCCTTTCAGTTCTTGGTTACCTCAACACACCTGAACACTCTGGGTGTTAGGGGTAAGTCTGAATCAATTCTTCATCGTTCACTCCCACATGAAAAAAATACTATGAGTGTTATACTATGTAGCATTACGTATGTATTCACTGATAATTTATTGCTACTCTACTGTAGTATCACTTAAAAACATGAACAGTAATTACTTGTAGTATTTACAGTTTACTATAGTATAAATAATATAAATTTACCTACTGTTTTTGCGGACTGTAGTATACTGTTAAGATTTCTGTAGTATTTTTTTCTACTTGACATAAAGTTAAGAGGCTTTCTCCTTTTCCATAACCGTAATTATAGATAAGGTAGTAGGCTTAGGTAAGGTAGGTAGGTAGGTATAGTAATTAGTAGGTATCGGTAGGTAAGGTAGTAGTATGGATAGTAAGCATAGAACTGGTTCTGAACGAGAGTTCCGAGCTTTCTGCTCTTTTCCATAAAACCTGTAGTATGTAGGTATGGTAGGTAGTTAGTAGGTATATGTAGTAGGAGTGGTAGTAGTTAGTAGGTTAGGTATAGTAGTAGGTAGAACTGTGTTCTGAACGGCGAGTTCAGATCTTCTGCTCTTTTCTATAACCTGATGATCGATGGATACTACTGTGTGTAGTATACTATTCTACAGTTTACTGCAGAATTCTATAGTAAGTAATGTAGCATTCTATAGTAAACTGTATTATTTCTTTATGTGGGCTGTTCAGCTGTCACAGTAAATCGAGCTCTTAGCCTATAGATTTTTTGATAAATATCACGCTTGTTTCTGAGTTGTTTTCTCTATTTGTTGGCTGTCTGTGAAGGTTTTTCATGACCAGGTTTACGAGGGTATGTAGGCACTTAACATATTTGGATCATATTTAGGAAATGATAACCACATGATGATACTGTCACTGCCACTGTTCATTGAGACGATTGTTGACGTGCATTGTTATAGTCGTGTCATTGGCTGAGGCTGCAATAAACAATCTGTTGGCGGAGCTAATCTGTTAGCGAGGCTAAGTGGCCAATGAAAGGCTCTCGTTTTTCCCTCTGTCTGAGACGTAGAGGCCCTGCTCTCTCTGTACAGCAGGGGTCTCACACGCCACACGGTCGCCCCTCTCCCTCTTCCCCTCCTCCTCTCCTCCCTCTCTCCTCTCTACTGGCCAGGAGCAAGATCAAACACACACACTCCTCAGTTAATCACAACAAACTGTTTTCTGATTAGCTGAGCCCCTCCACAGAAGAAATGTGATAAAGCTCCCTCCATACGTTATTGGCAGGAAGGAGAAGCTATTGTTTGTCAATCGGAGAATGTCAGACCATAAGAGAGGTTTCAGGTCTGGCGCAGACGTTAAGCACGAGGCGGAAGATTGTGTTTTAAAAGGGAAAGTTGTTGCTTTGACTTATACAAGGAGTGATTGTTTGAGAGAGAGAAAGAGGGAGGGAGGCATAAATAGAGAGAGCGAGGGGGGGCAATAGAGAGAGGGAGGGAGGGAAGGTCGCTATTACCCCTCCTCTCTTTATGTCCTCTCGCCTCTCTCTAACTAACCCCCTCGCCTTTCTTTATACCCCTTCCTGTCTCTCCACTACCTTCTCATCCCTCTCTCTGATATTTCCCT
>NC_036842.1:83513132-83515169 GCF_002910315.2 Salvelinus sp. IW2-2015 | reverse complement strand
TTCAAGACCTCTCTCTACTAACCCCTCCCTTCTCTCTACTAACCCCTTCCTGTCTCTCCTACTAACCCCATCCCTCTCTCTTACTAACCCCCCTCCCTTTCTTCCTCTACTTAACCCCTCCTCCTCTACTCATCCCCACTTCCTTAACCCCCTCCCTCTCTCTACTAAGGCCTCCCTCTTCCTGCTCTTATAGACCCTCATCCCTCTCTCCTGACTTAAACCCACTCCCTCGTCTGATTAACCCACTCCCTCTCTCTACTATGCCCCCTCCCTCTCTCTACTTACTAACTCCCTCCCTCGTCTCTACTAACCCCTCTCCTCTCTCTACTTAACACCCCCTCCCTCTCTCTACTAACCCCAGTCCCGTCTCTGCTACTAACCCTCTCCCTCTCCTCTGAGCTAACACCTCCCTCGCTCTATTAACCCCCTCCCCTTCGGCTTCTATTAAAACCCCTCCCTCTCTCTCTAAACCCCCTCCTCCTCTCTATCTAACGCCTCCCTCCTCTTCGTCTACTAACCCCCTCCCTCTCTCTACTAACCGCCCTGCCTGCGTCGGTCATTCCCTCCCTTATTTAGCATACCCTCCCTCCCTCGCTCTTACTAACCCCCCTCCTCTCTTCTACTAACCCCTCCTCTCTAACATCTCTAACCCCCTCCCCTCTCTCTTACTAACCCCATCTCTTCTCTTTTTTTGAAGGGAAAAGAGAGAAAGAGTTATCCTGGTGATTGTCTAACTCAGCTGTCAACATAGCCAGGAGCAGGACAGAGTGCACAGTCAGCCCCTCCAAGCCATGCAAGCAGTGACTGTAGCTCTGTAGCGGTGGAGTCACTGTAGCACTCTGCTTCCTTGTTCCAGTTTCAAAACACGTCTGGGAACATGATCAGAGCACATCCACACAAGATGGATTACCAAACTGGTTTCTTTTTACGTCTGACAACGGTTGCATTATTTGCATCACTGATGATACAGTACAGTATGTATGCATTGTTGTCTCTCTGCGTGGCCTCTGCGGTTAAGGAGAGGACATGTAATGTGTCATATGCGGTAGTCTCTGATACCCAAGCCACCCACACTCCCGCTGCCTGTCCAAGTGGCTGAGTTTCTCCCCTGTGAGTCAAGCAGGAAATGCCCAGGGTGGAGAATGAGAGAGAGAGAGAGAGGAGGAGTGATCTGGACCATGGTAACATACACTGTAGGGTGTTAAGACGTAGGATCACTGAAATGTATTAAAGGCATCATGTCTCAGTCACACTGTGCTCTGAGTCTAATTCACTTTACTGCAGTCAAGCTCTGCAAGGAGGACCATCTGTCTCACATTGAGTTTACACACAGTATGAGTCTGAGTCTCACTGACTGTAACCCATGATTCATTACACTCTSCATGGAAGAGGCCTGTTGCAGCATGCCCTACATACATGTCACACACCCCCTGTGTTTTTCTGTTTCTGTCTGTGTTCTGTGATGTGTGTACATGAAACTGTCAGTGGCAGCCAAATGGTTCAGTGGGGAGGGGGCTGAGTGAGTTTTAGAGAAAGGTCCCATAAACAGGAAATGGGACATACAGATAATGAATTCCAGTCTGAAGCTAATGGTAGGAGGGCTGTTGCTGCATTGGTCTGAAGAGACAAGAAGAGGTAGATTAAAAAGGAGCGGGAGAGTGATGTGTGAGATGTGAGAGATGTGTGTATGTTTCTTTAAATGGTGCTCCCTCTCATCTTAAACCATAATCTGTTTCAGTTCAGGTTTATTTTGTGTCTAAGCTAATAAGAGGAGAGGGTGGGAAAGACCGTTCAGGAGAGAGAGAGTAAAAGAGAAACCATAGAGGAAAGAGAGAGCAAGGGAAAGAGAGAGCACGGAGAAGAGAGAGAGTTGGCATGGTCTGTGTCTACGTTGACATTAAAGCCTGTTGCTATGCTTTGCGCTGGCTGGGTGCTCTTTCTCAGTCACAGCAGATGCTGGGGACCGGGCTTTGAAACAGCGGGAAATAATCCTGCAGCAACAGGAAGGTAAATGATATGTGGATTAAATTAATGCAC
>NC_036842.1:83503029-83509783 GCF_002910315.2 Salvelinus sp. IW2-2015 | reverse complement strand
GCCCTAAAACTAGATTGAAATTGTCATTGAACGCAATTTGCACTTATGGCCATGCGCAGGGTGTGGGCGCTTCCACTTTGCAAATACAAGATTTCATCAAAATGGGACAAACATGCCCATTTGAAAACCCTGCATGCCAGACGTCTGCTGTAACGATTCTTCTCTACATGTCCGAGAGGAAACAACTACCAAAACAGATGCATTGCAGGGCAGAATTAGGCAAATATCCACTAATAATAAAAACTCAAAAAAGCAGCAATAAGTTTTGGCAAACATCTAAAATACAGTGACCCCTCTCATAGCTTCATTACCAAGCCCTTCAATCCCAAGAGCTGGAGCAAGAAAGGAGTCCCCTCATTACCATGCTGGTCCTGGGCTGAGTTCACAAAGACCTGTCTTCTACTAACACACTTGACAGCCTCAGGGACCAGAGACCATCCAAATCTTAATCAGGAATAAACCAAATTACGTAACAAGCAGTTCAAGAACAAAGAGCTCATATTGCTTATTGGGGAAACACAAGCACAAGCCACAGAAGCACAAATGCAAGTGCTAGTCGTGGCCCTATAATCGACAGTACACCGTGGCCCTAAATATTTGACCGATTGGTTACTGATCATACTGTTTAGGAAAAACTTGACAAGTACAGGCCTCAGTGTGTAGCACCAGCACTTTGCCAGTGAGAAGGGTATGACACACGGAATAGAACCTGCGCGCTCCCTGTTAGAGGACAAAGGGCTGCTGCAAGCCACTGCCACTAATAGCAGAACCTGGAGACGGAGGCTTGCATTGTCCTGACAAAATGGTCAAAAATATAAAACATTAGAGAGTGTCATTTCCCCAAATTTGGAAACTGCCTTATTTCAAGGTTTCAAATGACCTCTCTGCATGAGGATAGGCTACCCGGTCCTTGTTTGGGGATGGACGCAAGGAGAGCCTGTGGGTTGGCAGCGCGACTAACATTGCTGCCTGCCTAATGTGACGGGACAGTGTCTTGACAAACCAATTCAACCTGCGACCATGTCCTTTACGTGTATGTTATTGTTTATTTGATGTATTGGTTATTATTGACCCTTGGCTTATTGTTGTTACTGTTGTCCCGTTGGACACATTTTGATTCTCATTTTTACAGTTGTAATACGAATTGCTTTGGCAATATGTGAACATGTTGACGTTCATCGCCACATAAAGCAATTGAATTGAATGAATTGAATTGAGAAGGAAGAAGAGACGAGAGAGGACAGAGGAGAGACAGACAGGGGGAGACAGAGAGAGACAGGGAGAGACAAGAGAGAGACAGAGACAGAGGACGAGACAGAGAGAGACAGAGAGGACAGGAGAGAGACAGAGAGAGACAGGAGAGAGGACAGAGAGAGACAGAGAAGAGACAGAGAGAGACAGGAGAGAACAGAGATCCAGACAGAGACAGGAGATCAGACAGGCAGACAGAGAGACAATGGTATGATTGTAGACATTGTTTCTTTGGCCAATATTGACCGCACAATGTTGTCATGCAAGAAAGCAGCTTGAATTTTGAATTTGCAAATTTGAATTGGACAGATACAGAGAGAGACAGAGACGAGGACCAGAGAGAGAGCAGACGAGAGACAGAGAGAGAGAGACAGAGAGAGAGCAGACAGAGATAGATGGAGACGAGAGACATGAGAGCAGAGAGTAGACAGAGAGAGACACGATGAGGAGTAGAGACAGAGAGGACAGGATGAGAGATCAGCGAGAGAGAGACAGAGAGACAGAGGAAGAACAGAGAAACAGAGAGAGAGATGACAGAGAGAGAAAGGACAGAGAGAGAGAGGACATGACGGAGAGAGCACAGAGATCGAGAAGACGAGAGAGAGCAGACAAGCAGAGACATAGAGAGCACAGAGACTAGAGAGAGACCAGAGGAGAGACACGAGAGAGACAGTGGAGAGAGCGAGAGAGCAGAGGACAGATGAGAGGACAGAGAGACAGCAGAGAGACAGAGAGAGCAGAGAGAGCACAGAGAGAGACAGAGAGAGACGAGACAGAGAGAGAAGAGACAGAGAGTAGCAGAGCACAGAGACAGAGACAGAGACTAGAGATGACAGAGAGACAGAGAACAGACGAGAGACAGACGACAGAGGACAGAGAGATGACAGCGAAAAGACAGAGGAGAGGACAGAGAGAGACAGAGACGAGAGAGATCAGAGATACAGAGGAGAGACACCGAGAGAGAGAGCAGAGATACAGGAGATGACCAGAGAGAGCAGGAGGGACAGAGATTAATCAGAGAGAGACATGAGAGAGACAGAGACAGGAGAGAGACAGCACGGGACAGAGAGAGGGACAGAGCAGAGACAGACTGATCACAGAGAGAGACAGAGGGACAGAGACAGGAGAGAGACAGGAGAGAGACAGGAGAGACAGAGGCAGAGACTAGTAAGATGACAGAGACAGATAGAGGGCAGAGACAGAGACAAGACACCGCAGAGACAGAGAGAGAGAGAGAGACAGAGAAAGACAGAGAGAGACAGAGAGAGACGGAGAGAGAGACAGAGGAGACAGACGAGACGAGAAGAGAACAGAGGAGAGGACGAGATGACAGAGAGAAGAGACAGAGAGAGAGACGAGAGATGACAGAGAGAGACAGAGAGAGACGAGAGAGAGAGACAGAGCAGACAGAGAGAGACAGAGAGAGACAGAGACAGAGAGAGCAGAGACAGAGGAGAGACACAGAGACAGGAGCAGGAGAGGACAGAGAGGAGGACAGAGAAAACAGAGAGAGACAGAAGAGAGCAGATCCAGAGACAGAGAGAGACAGAGACAGACGAGACGGACAAGAGAGAGACAGAGAGGATACAGAGAGAGACGAAGAAGAGAGACAGAGAGAGACAGAGAGAGACAGCAGAAGCAGAGAGACAGACAGAGAGAGACAGAGACAGAGAGAGACAGACGAGAGAGAGAGAGAGAGCAGATGACAGAGAGAGGACAGAGAGAGACAGAAGAGAGAGACAAGAGGAGAGACAGAGGCGACAGAGAGAGACGAGACAGAGAGTAGCAGAGAGAGACACAGAGACAGAGAGACGAGACAGAGAGACAGAGAGAGACAGAGAGAGACAGAGAGAGACAGAGAGAGACAGAGAGAGACAGAGAGGACAGGAGACAGAGAGAGAACAAGAGAGAGAGAGACAGAGAGAACAGAGAGAGAGAACAGAGAGAGAACAGAGAGAGAAGACAGAGACAAGAGACAGAGAGAGACAGAGAGGACAGAGAGACAGAGAGAGAGACAAATATATAGTTCTACTGCTGCCACCTCAAATTACAATCCTTGAGGAGGCAGATTTCAGCAAACTGTAAGAATGAACTGCACAAAATTAGAAAGGGACCATATCCTTATGATATCTGTATTCCCATGAGATGTTGTTGTCCAGTCTGGTAATAGTTTTCCTGATGCATTTCTAGTTTGAATTTGAGCGGAGTTGGGAATCCTGTTGAAATGTTGTGTTGGCTGGAAACATGTTATCAGATGACAGGCATTACAGCACCAACCAGCTGAGGATTGTTTTGCAAACAGAGCCTAGGCGCTGTTGTTCTTATGTCTTCATGATGCTGTCTTTTGATTATGTGATATCACAGCACTATGTCATCCAAAATCAATGGAGCCTTGATCAGGCCGCCCCCAGGTGGTAAGGGTAGGTAACAAAACATCCGCCACGCTGATCCTCAACACAGGGGCCCCTCAGGGGTGCGTGCTCAGCCCCCTCCTGTACTCCCTGTTCACTCATGACTGCACGGCCAGGCAYGACTCCAACACCATCATTAAATTTGCTGATGACACAATAGTGGTAGGCCTGATCACCGACAACAACGAGYCTCTCGCTCAACGTGATCAAGACAAAGGAGATGATTGGACTACAGGAAAGAGGACTGAGCACRCCCACATTCTCAYCGACGGGGCTTTAGCGGAGCAGGTTGAGAGCTTCAAGTTCCTTGGTGTCCACATCACCAACAAACTAACATGGTCCAAGCACACCAAGACATTCGTGAAGCAKGCACGACAAAACCTATTCCCCTTCAGGAGACTGAAAAGATTTAGCATGGGTCCTCAAATCCTCAAAAGGTTCTACAGCTGCACCACCAAGAGCATCCTGACTGGTTGCATCACTACCTGGTATGGCAACTGCTCGGCCTCCGACCGCAAGGCCCTACAGAGGGTAGTGCGAACGACCCAGTACATCACTGGAGCAAAGCTTCCTGCCATCCAGGACTTCTATATCAGGCGGTGTCAGAGGAAGGCCCTAAAAATTGTCAAAGAGTCCAGCTACCCTAGTCATAGACTGTTCTCTCTGCTACTGCACGGCAAGCGGTACCGGAGCGCCAAGTCTAGGTCCATGAGGCTTCTAAAGAGCAGACAGACATTTCATGTACACATAATCCTACATCATATATCTCTCCCCTCCTGTTCGCGCGTGGTTTCCTCTGGCTGCCTGCCATTGCCCTTTGGCTTTCCGTGGTTCCCCCTCTTGCCCCTGCGCTCGCTCCCTTCTCCTTCCCCCCCCACTCCCCACTCCGCGGCTGGTCACCCGCCCCTCCCCTCCCTCTCCTGTTGCCCGTCCCCCCCGGCCATGCCCTCCCTGTCCTCCCATTCCCCTTGCCTTTCCCCCCGGTACTGTCTACTCCCCACCCACTTCTTCCGTCTTACCTCCCATGGGGACTTCCTGGCCGCCTTCTCTAGTGGGGCGCCCCGTACTTTTGCTCCTGCCCCTTTGCCGGTTTCCACCTCCTTCCGCCTGTCCTGGTTCTGTCTTTTTTACTCCCGGTCCCTTCCACGTGAGAGAACGGAATTACATCCAGATCACATTGTATGACTTTAATTTATATTTGCATTTTAATTGCAAGACATAAGTATTGATAACATCAAAGCAAACTTAATATTTGGTACAGAAACCTTAGTTTTGCAATTACAGAGATCATACGTCTGTAGTTCTTGACCAGGTTTGCACACACTGCAGCAGGATTTTGGCCACTCTCCATACAGACCTTCACAGATCCTTCAGGTTTCGGGGCTGTCGCTGGGCAATACGGACTTTTCTGGTCTCCCTCTCAGAAGATTTACCTCTTGGGTCACCGCCCGTTGGACTGGTCGCGCCCTCCCGGACCTATGACGCCCCTGCTCCTCTCCATACGGACCGCCCTTCAGGTCCCGGCCGTGCCCCGGCCCGTCGCCTTCTGTCCCTATCTGGCAGACCCGCCACGACCATTTCATGCTCTTCTCCGGGGAAGGCGTGTGTGTCCCGCTCCTCCCGCCGCTACCCATGGCCCCATCCATCCTCCCTTCAATAGCGGTGCAAGTCGTCCTGATCCCCCTTTGCAGAAAAGCTGTCCCCAAAGAATATGATTTCCACCTCCATGCTTCACGGTTTTGGGATGTGTTCTTGGGTTGTACTCATCCTTCTATTCCTCCAAACACGGCGAGTGATTAAGCAAAAAGCATCTAATCTTTTGTCTCATCAGGACCACATGACCTTCTCCCATAATCACTCCTCTGGGATCATGCCGATGTCATGGCAAAACCTTCAGACGGGCCTGGGACATGCCCGCTGGCTTTGAAAAGCAGGGGGAACCTCTGCGTGCGCTGCAGGAATTTTAATTCCCATGAACCGGCGTAGTGTGTTACTAATGGGTTTTTCTTTGAGACTGTGGATCGCCAGCTCTCTTCAGGGTCATTGACCAGTCCTGCCGTGCTAGTTCTGGGCTGATCCCTCACATTCCTCATGATATTGATGCCCACGAGGTGAGATCTCATGGAGCCCCAACCGAGGGTGATTGGACCGTCATCTTGAAACTTCTTCCCAATTTTCTCCATAATGTGCCAACAGTTTTGCCTCTAACCAAGCTTGCCTTGGCTATTGTCCTGCTAGACCCAATCCCAGCCCTTGTACATGGTCTACAAATTTATGTTCCCTGATGTCGCTTACACAGCTCTCTGGTGTGCTTGGCCATTTGGGAGAGGTTGGAGTCTGTTTGATTGAGATGTGTGGACAGGTGTCTTTTATACAGGTAACGAGTTCAAAACGGGTTGCAGTTAAATACAGGTAATGGAGTGGAGAAACCAGGAAGGGCTTCGTAAAGAAAAATAACAGGATCTGTGAGAGCCGGAATTCTTACTGGTTGGGTAGTGATCAAATACTTATGTCATGCAATAAATGCAAATTAATTACTTAAAAAATCATACAATGTGATTTTCTGGATTTTATGTTTTCGATTCCGGTCTCTCACAAGTTAAGTGTACCTATGATAAAAAATGACAACGGACCATCTAACATGCTTTGGTAAGTAGGAAAACCTGCAAAATCCGGCAGTGTAATCAAATACTTGTTCTCCCCACTGTACTTAACTGTATACCCAGAGACCATGATCAATCAAATCAATTGCATTAGTCACATGCACTGATACAACAGGTGTTGTACAGTGAAATGCTTATTACGAGCCCCTAACTGATCATAAAAAATATGGATAAGAATAAGAGATAAAGAACAAGTAATTAAAGAGCAGCAGTAAAAAAAATAACAATATACAGGGGGTGCAACAGAGTCAATGTGGGGGCACTGGTTAGTTGAGGTAGTAGTACATGTAGGTAGAGTTATTAAAGTGACTATGTATAGATGACAAAAGAGAGTGGCAGTGGTGTGGAGGGGAGGGGGGGGGGGGGGCAATGCAAGGGTAGCCATTTGACTAGATGTTCGGAGTCTTATGACTTGGGGGTAGAAGCTGC
>NC_036842.1:83493565-83499509 GCF_002910315.2 Salvelinus sp. IW2-2015 | reverse complement strand
TTACTACTTATACCCAGAGACCATGATTCAAATCAAATTGCATTAGCACATGCACTGATACAACAGGTGTTGTACAGTAAATGCTTACTTACGACCCCTAACTGACATAAAAAATATGAAAGAATAAGAATAAAGTAACAAGTAATTAAAGAGCACAGTAAAAAAAATAACAATATATACAGGACCATACAGAGTCAATGCGGGCACTGGTTAGTTGAGTAGTACGTACATGTAGGTAAGTTATTAAAGTGACTATTTAAGATGACACAGAGAGTGCAGGTGTGGGAGGGGGGGCAAGCAAATAGTCTGGTAGCATTTGACTAGATGTAGGATCTTAGACATTGGGGTAGAAGCTGCTTAGAAGCCTCATGACCTAGACTTGGCTCCGGTACGCTTCTGTAGTATAGAAAAAGTCTATGACTAGGGTAGCTGACTCTTTGACAATTTTAAGTTTCCTCCTAACACCCTGGTATAGAATCCTGATGGCAGGAGCTTTGCTCCAGTATGTACTGGTCGTTCGCACTACCCTCGTAGGCCTTGCGTCGGAGCGACAGTTCCATACCAGTGTGATCAACCAGTCAGGATCTCTGGTTGCAGCTGTAGAACCTTTTGAGGATTTGAACCCATGCTAAATCTTTTCAGTCTCCTGAAGGGAATAGTTTGCGTGCATGCTTCACGAATGTCTTGGTGTGCTTGGACCATGTTAGTTTGTTGTGATGTGGACACCAAGAACTAAGCTCTCAACCTCGCGTATATAATGCTGCCATGAAATCCCCATTGAGGAAGACTTAAGAAGGTGTGTTTTGTTTAGTAGACATACCAGGGTTTGAAATTCAATTTAAAGGTAGGACATGTTATTGCAGTCCTGGTGTGACTGTCAACAGGAGAGTTAATTTAGTGGCTTGTACAAGCCTGCTTATTGTTGTTGGGAGTTGTTGGGAAGTAGAATGGAGCTAGCGCAGGTCAAGAGGTGGAACCACTGAAGCCAAAGTGGGCAGCATGCAGCCATAGTAAACCACTCCTAACATTATTTTATAGAAAGAGAGGAGTACAATAACACTGTGGGGGCTGGTCACCATAAAGCTAAAGTGCAACAGAAACATTCAAGGCCATTTAGAGTAGGCGGTAACCCTGTTGCTTACTATACTGTACAGTCATCATGCATTCTTAGAAAGGGAGATAATATTTCAGTCATTTTGGTTTTGGCGCTGACTCTTTCTGCCTACAGTATGCCTTTAAGAGGCATCAAACAGCCACTAGCTCATGGGAAAATAGAGGGGATAAGGGAAATTCCATTGTAGMTTTGCCTGAGTAAGATGCCTCTATAGTTCCCATAGCAAATGGTTTGAGCTCTCTGTTCATGTGTGTACAGTACCCTACAGCTCTAGGTGCCCCGTTAAAGAGAGCTGTATTCATTCATCCACACCGTAGCAAAACACTTTGCAATGGAAAACCACAACGAGKATTTCTTCCTGGAATAGTTTAGGCAGTCCCTGTTTCAGTCCCTTTTCGTCCGTTGATGCCTAGTGAACACGACCCTGTTCTCTGTAGCCTGTGTAACATCACTTAAGAGGAAGGGAAGTGGTCATTTGTCTGTGCGACAGAGAACAGGGCTGGCTCACCTCTGCCTTGGCTTGTGTTTACAGTCAGTGTAATGACTCTAATCACTGCTAGAAATCTCCATATGGACTCTGGCATGATTCAGGAAGTGCTGTAACCAATCCCTTTCATCTTCTGGACATCTAACAGCACAGCAGGAACCTGTTATAGATTGAAGCTTTGGTGCATTGTTTAACTTAACCATGTTYAACATCAATCATGGGGTACCTAGAAGGGAAAAGTAAGTATTAAGTTAAGACTTGATGAAATATGACACTGACATGCACTCACCTCACTCCTCTCCTCTCAACACCCGGTTCTCATGGGAAATGGAAAGAGAGCCTGTGACTCAACTTCCTATTTTAGATGTTAACAAGGTGACACTCCATCTTAACTCCTCCTCCACATTTACTGGACTGGTTGAACAGCGCAGAAAAGAACCTCCCCTGACAGTTTTTTTTCTCTACAGGACCAGAAAGAAAGAAACGCCACTCTTTTACGCCTGTTCATTAGGTTACTACCACATAGAACACTACAGGACACACTACATTGGAGTTTCAGAGAGTTCAAGTAGTAATGGACAGTGAGTGGGTATGGACATACATTACCTCCTAGAAAGTCAGTTGTGAAACTTCTTTCTAAGTCGACTGCCCTTTCAAATTACTTCAGAGAAACARGTCTTTATATGTGTGCTGCCAGTACAGTCTGAGGCAGTGGCCCCCAGGACCAGGCAGTGCTATTAAAGACAGGATTATCTGAACCCGTACAGGGAGACAAAACCCCACAAAACTCCCGCAAGCTCAGCGTTGCTGACARGTCACAGTATGTATTTTCTCCTGCTGTGACAGAACCTTATGACAAGTACCCAAGATGATCACATGGGGCATTCGTACAGCTTCGAAGGCTTACGTCAAGACCATGTTGTTAAGACATTTCTGGAGGAGTTCTCAGTGGCTGAGTAAGACGAGCGGTATCCAACAGGGTGTTTGCATGAATGTAGTGGTTGGTTGAGGAGGCGTCCTAATGCCTCGCGTCAGCTGACTTGAGCCCAGAGAGCAAGGAAAAACTGCATTCCTCTGTAGAGGGGATTTTACAGGTCATAGGTTTCACACAACACACTATATATAATGAGGTGTTTTCTTATGCAAATCCGTGAAAACGCTCTTATGTCCTTGTTTCTGATGGGGGCCAAAGGGTCTGTTTTTGTATGTTAATGCCATGTCTCTAGTTAACAGAGCCACGTGGTAACATGTCACATTGTGGTGATGTTGAACGTGTTAAGATTCTCACCTGAGCTCAGATTTGGGTGTTAACATAAAGTACCAGTACTTTAAAAAGGTTGGACACACCTACTCATTCCAGGGTTTTTCTTTATTTGTACTATTTTTCTACACTGTAGAATAATAGTGAAGACATCAAAACTATGAAATACACATATTCACATCATGTAGTAACCAAAAAAGTGTTCAACAAGCTAAATTATATTATATGTTGAGATTCTTCAAAGTAGCCACTCTTTGCCGTGATGAAAAACTTTTCATACTCTTGGCATTCTCTCAAACAGCTTCATGAGGTAGTCACCTGGAATGCATTCAATATGGTGTGACCTGTTAAAAGTTAATTTGTGGAATTTCTTTCCTTATTAATGCGTTTGAGCCAATCAGTTGTGTTGTGACAAGGGGTGGTATACAGAAGATAGCCCTACCAAGTCCATATTATGGCAAGAACAGCTCAAATAAGCAAAGAGAAACGATAGTCCATCATTACTTTAAGACATGAGGTCAGTCAATATGGAACATTTCCAGAACTTTGAAATTTTTCTTCAAGTGCAGTCGCAAAAACCATCAAGCGCAGGAAAGGAAGACCCAGAGTTACCTCTGCTAGAGTTACCAGCCTCAGAAATCGTCAATTAACTGCACCTCAGATTGCAGCCCAAATAATGCTTCACAGAGTTCAAGTAACTGTTCAGAGGAGACTGTGTGAATCAGGCCTTCATGATCAAATTGCTGCAAGAAACCACTACTAAAGGACACCAATAATAGAAGAGACTTGCTTGGCCAGAAACACGAGCAATGGACATTAGACTGTGGAATCTGTCCTTTGGCCGCATGAGTGTCCAATTTGGGAGATTTTTGGTTCCAACCGCTGTGTCTTTGTGAGATGCAGAGTAGGTGAACGGAGGATCTCTGCATGTGTGGTTCCCACCATGAAGCATGGAGGAGGTGTGATGGTATGGGGGTGCTTTGCTAGTGACACTGTCTRTGATTTATTTMGAATTCAAAGCATACTRAACCAGTATGGCTACCACAGCATTCTGCAGCGGTACACCATCCCATCTGATTTGYGCTTAGTTGTCCTGTAGAAAAATCCTTTGTTTTGGGACARTGAYCCAAAACACACCTCCAKGCTGTGTAAGGGCTATTTGACCAAGTAGGAGAGTGATGGAGTGCTGCATCAGATGACCTGGCCTCCACAATCACCCAACCTCAACCCAATTGAGATGGTTTGGGATGAGTTGGACCGTAGAGTGAAGGAAAAACAGCCAAGCTCAGCATATGTGGGAACTCCTTTAAAACTGTTGGAAAAGTATTCCAGGTGACTAACTCATGAAGCTGGTTGAGAGAATRCCAAGAGTGCAAAGCTGTCATCAAGGCAAAGGGTGGCTACTTTGACGAATCTAAAAACTAAAATATATTTTGATTTGTTGAACACTTCTTTGGTTACTACATGATTCCATATGTGTTATTTCATAGTTTTGATGTCTTCACTATTTTTCTACAATGTTGAAAATAGTCAAACTAAAGAAAAACCCTTGAATAAGTAGGCGTCCAAACTTTTGACTGGTTCTGTATGTCTACTACTATTCCACCAGCTACCTCATATTASAAACCATGTTGGAAATGGAACCGCCTTCCAGCTGGCAGTTGTCTGGGCTTTGGCTGCAGCCTGTAATACTGTRTCTGACACAGAATGAAGCTCAGACAACAGTGCAGTGCAGTAGAAAAAGTGTGTTCCCATACCAGGWTTCAAACCTCGGTGTAAACAAAGAATCCTAACCGCTAGACCAGGGTTCCCCAACTGGTGGCTGCGGGCCGAATTTGGCATGCGGGTCATTTTATTTATTCTAAAAGAACCAAAAAAATTAATATATATTAAATTTTTATTGTTGGACATAAAAGACTGTAAAAACACCAGCAAATCCGCTCAAAGTGATTTAAATTGAGAACATTTGTTCCGAAGTATTCCCACGCATAATAGATGTATGTGATCGTATACAAGTGTAGTCTACAAATTATTTGTAAATATCTTTTGGCACCGTGACCATCCGCTAAAGAAAAAATCAGCCCATTGCTGAATCTAGTTGATGATCCCTGTGCTAGACCATATGGAAAGATATGACAAAACACAAGACTTGTCTTATTTCTTCTCTTTTATGCGGTCAGTGCAGGTGAATCGTTGGTTGGTTAAGTTGTTTAGCCTGTTCAKTAAGTCTTCCTTCCCCTCCGCCCATTCTTGACTCCTATTTTGTCTGTGTGTTTTTGCAGGTTAACCTTCGCTCCCCGGTGAACAATGAGRGCTATCAGGAGCGTCTGGTTCGCCTAGAGGGGGACAAAGAGTCTCTGGTTCTCCAGGTAAGGTGCTCCTGTTTTCTCTCAGCCCTACCGTGTCTCTTGCAGGATCAGAGTTTCGCATTTAGAGCGCAAGTGGGACTGGGGGGGGGGGGGGGGGGCTTTGGGGGTAGAGAGAGAATACCTGACCCCTTTTTTATTGTTTACTTCACTTTTGTTTATTATCTATTTCACTTGCTCTGGCATTGTAAACATATGTGTCCCATGCCAATAAAGCCAATTGAATTGAATGAGAGAGAGAGGGAGAGAGAGAAGCCTTGCTGTTAAATGAAGAGAGAAGTATATCACATAAATGTGAGACTGTCCAGGGCAGGGAGGCTGTTGTGTGTAGCACAGGAGCTCAGTCACACAGTACGCCCCTAGTTTCCTGTTTTTCCCAAACAAACGTGTCTGGACAATGCCTCTGTCTTTGGTTGTACTGTGATTTGTCACAATGCTCCATGCTTTTTTACATCTGTGTAATTGGTAGCTTCTACATCTGTAATCTAGGCTAGACATATTTTCTCTCTTCCTACAGTAGTTCCTCCTCGGGCTCTGTCATGTCTTGTTTGCCTCAACGTGTGCTGCTCATAACTAGCTTTATCTCAGCCTTGTGCCAAAGTAATGTAGCCCTTTCTTTTGCACATGCCAACACATTCCTCAAGCCCCTCTGACAAATTCTGCTGATTGGCCAAGGGGCCTGTGCCGGTTGACTGATAAAATGATTGGCTGCTACC
>NC_036842.1:83484074-83493540 GCF_002910315.2 Salvelinus sp. IW2-2015 | reverse complement strand
TGCTACCAGGGGCGGAAAATCTGATGTCACCTTGGAGGGGACAATTACATGAAATTTTCTCAGGAGCAATTCCTGAGGGGGACACCAAAAGTAGTGCTGTAACACAATAGACCTATGTTGTAATATGTTAAATGTATATTTGAGGACTATAATCACTACTACTGGATAATTTGTTAGGTACAGTAGTTAACTGAAGGGTTGTCCCAACTTGTTTAAATCATTATAATACTACTAATAATAATAGTTATAGCAAGTGTTCCTTATCTCTCTCTTGAAACGTCAACACTCTGTTTGCAAGAGTTTGCGCGTTCTATAAATTGTGGGTGTGGCTGATATGGTTCTGTGTCATCACTGAGGTAACTGGACGATGCTGTGCCACTGTCCCCTATACTGGTGCCTGTTGGCAACAAGGGTGACACCTGGTCCTGCCTGGTGTGACACTGTCCTCTGAAGTCTCTCTCCTTGGCTCTTTCCCTTTCACCACCCTCAACTGGACTCACAGTCTGTCTCCTTAGAAAATAAATAAGGTGTTTGCTGTACTCTAACTACCGGTACACCATCAAACTACACCAATTAATCACAACAGCAATACACATTGCCTTAAACAAATCTTGGTTCAGTCACCAGTTTAAGTTGAGAGTGGGGGTATCCATGGCATTTTCCAATTATGTCCCTATTTTACAAATCCAAAAAAAATTGAGAACCTTTCATAATGTTGCCAAACAAAGACTCAACAAACTTACCTGAGACTCCCTGTCTCTGCAGTCTGTCCCTGCCTATCTGTCCCCAGCTCTGCTGTCTGTGTGCGCATCTGTTGCCGCTGCTCTGCCTAATGAATCATTGTGAAAACATTTCCATTAGCATTTCACTTTTTTCTTATTAACATTTTATCAACTCGTCTTTTGAGATATTAGGCTACTAGAGTTCTTACTTTGCGTTTTGGTGACTGAAAAATACTCTGATGTCCGTCTTTTTTACTTTTTTTCTGACATTTTTCTACCTGGCTGGCTGAGCCGGTCTAGCTGCACACACACATTTACACAACACATGCTGCAACGTTTTGAAATTTTAACATAGTTTGTTTCATTATTGGCAGGCTTCCAACAATAGCTGAATTTGCAAAGCTAGCGAGCACCAATTCCGTTTCTGTGGTGTTTGCTATAATCTTGCTACCTGGTTAAAGGTGAAAAAAAAAAAAAATAGCGACAAATTTTGCTTTTGCAACGAGACCATTAAAAATTATTTAAGACATGGTATAAGAGAGGTGGTAGTTCTGTTCAGTTTGGACTTCAGTTTATCGCTAACCTTATCACAGGGACTTTGAAGCACTACAGCTGCATTGCTAATCTTGAATAAACTGTACGATAGCAAATATTCCCATCTTTGAACGACGCCACATAAATGGAATAGGTACTAGCTAGCTTGATAGTTAATGTTTGCTTTAGTTTGCGCGCTAGCTCTGCAAATTCAGCTAGTGTGTGAACCCTGCAACATAAAAAAATATATACATTGCTATGGCGTCGATTGGACTGGATTACCTCACGTCAGTTACGTACACTGAGTGCCTTTCGGACAGTAGATACGAACCCTCTTACCTTGCAAGCTAAAGAACTGGCAGTGGATCAAAACCATTGTGAGGCAAAGGGCGGGGGGGGTCGCAATCTTGTGAAACTTAAAACGCGCTATTAGTGTCTATATCAGCACAAGTGCTTTCATTGCGTATTATTAATATTATTGAAATTAACATAGTTATGTTTACAGTGATAATTGGGGGACAAATCATATTTTCCCAAGATGGGGGGTCGTGTCCCCCCTGTCCCCCCTGGGATTTCCGCCTATGGCCTGCTACCTCCCCCAAGGTGCTTTATCTTTACTGCTTTACTGCTTCGCTCTCCTTTAACCTGCTTCCATGTGGGCTGGCCAGGGTGGGCTGGCCAGGGTGGGCTGGCCAGGTGGGCTGGCCAGAGTGGGCTGGCCAGAGTGGGCTGGCTAATTTACCACACACCTACTGCCCACGAAAGGAAACAGAAAAATAACAGGTTGTTGGTTTCATTTGTCACTAAGCTACAGCACATTGTAATCAGAGTGGGCTGGCCAGAGTGGGCTGGCCAGAGTGGGCTCTGGCTGTGTTGTGGCTGGCCAGAGTTGTGGTTGTGGGCTGGCCAGAGTTGTGGGCTGACCCACCAAGACAAAGAAAGAGGTAAAGTTTACTCAGCTCAGTTTTTGTAATTCAGTGAACTATGTCAAGTCAAGGGAGGTTAGGTTATCTTTCATGATATTTCACATTGGCTGTTGACATAGAGTTCTACTCCGGCTGAGGAATGAAGTGAAACTACCTGTGTGTTGTCAGAGGAATTAGTACTATTAGCATACAGGTAGTTCCAGAGCAGGTGAGAGGAGCTATTTGTCAATGTGAGTGAGTGAGTAAGGTGTCCTGTGTGTGGGTTGTGAGGTGAGCGTGCTCACAGACCAGGTGGAGGCCAGGAGAGAAGATCCGAGACCTGGAGACCTCTCTGGAGGAGCACTACCACAAACTCAACTCCACTGAGGAAATGCTACAGCAGGTAAGCGAGAGACACTACCACTACTTTATCTGTGCTCAGCTATTTAGCATGGAGAGCTAATATTGATGTTGTTTACCTCTACTTGTTTCCTAGATAAACATAGTCTTGTTTTAGTCTTAGATTAATTGAGTTGACTGTATTTTGTAAATGTGTGATTATAGCACGTTTAAAGATTACAATGTGCTGTAGCTTAGTGACAAATGAAACCAACAACCTGTTATTTTTCTGTTTCCTTTCGTGGGCAGTAGTGTGTGGTAAATTAGTAACAAGAGGTGTGGTTTCTGCATGACATTCTTACTCATAAGATACTGACGCTTCCTGTGAGTGACTCACCTTGATTGCAAAAGTTTGTCATCAGGAGATGGAGGGATAGCTTTCAAAGTTCACTATCTTTCGATCTTACAAGCTGCTGACTCCATGGCATTATAAGAGCAGAGTGGCCTCCACTAAGAGCAGACTGCATAATCTATAATTACAGCATATTCTTTCTGAAGCTAGAGCAACACATAAAAATGGAGGGAAAAGAAGACTTTCTCAATTGTCCTCTCGATGCACACAGTTTAGGTGCACCCATACTAAAAATAATGTAGCTGTGTGTACCAGGACAGGCTGCTAAGCAGGCTTTGGATCAAAAGTGGAGCGGTCTTGTGCACCAGTAGGTATGAAGAAGGCAAAGTAAGTCAGTCAATGCACCATGTTTGTTGTGGAAAATGTAGGGAGGGAGACCGGGTGAGAGTTTTACAGTTTGTACTCTGACTTTAAGAGATGGGAGTGAGGGGGTGTGACAGCGAGGATCCCTTGAGCTACATCTACTTACACTCTTCTCAGGCAGATACGTGTATTCCAAACACTGGAACGCGAAGATACCCAATTTAAGGATCAAAAAGCCCCCTGTCTTGTTTGATTTTGTCTCATCCAGCCATTTAGTTCCCCATAAATGTTAGTAATAAAAAAGATTCACCTCTAAAGTGAATTCGTTTTTTATCATTTTTATTGGCTCAAATGCAAGGATTGTTGTTGCTTTGATTTGTTGCCTTTGTACATAGCGCACAGGTCTCGGGGAAAACGTTTCTTCCACCTGAGAAATACCATTTCCTGTTATTACATTATCTCACAAGGTCATGCAAGAAAAGAAATGCTTCATGTTGTTATATAGGAGAGACCAAAGCCACTGGTGTCTACTGTCTACAGTGCTCTGTGGTTGTGGCTGGTAATTGTCAGGGGACCCTAGTGCATTTTTAACCAGACATGGTCTATCTTCACATTGTTTGGCCGCATTGGAGTTTTGATGAGATCTGTTTGAACAATGAGCATGTTTACATGCACAGTAATAATTTGATATTAAACTGATTATGACAGTAAGCAGATTATTAATCTGTTTATCTAAATCAGCATACGGTCAAAATCGAAGTAAGCATACACTGATTAAAAACCCTGGTTTTCTGATCAATCTTTCAAATGATTAGGACAGGTAAACACCTTCATCGTGTTCCAGCAGTGTATTTGATCTACGCATGTGCTAGCACCAGCCGAGCGAGCCTCCCTCTTTAGCACAAGTGAAGTGAGTTTGGGACAACCTGTATGTATGAGTCTTAGAAGTCGTTTTGACATACAAACTTTATATGTCCGAACCAGAATCAAATATGCTTCAAAAAAATACATGGTCGCTGTGGAAGAAGTTTATTTTGTGTCACACCCTGGCCTTAGTTATCTTTGTTTTCTTTATTATTTTTATGTTAGGTCAGGGTGTGACATGGGAGAATGTTTGTGTTTTGTCTCGTTTCGGGTGGTTATATGGAAAAGGGGGTGTTGGGTTTAGGTGTATGGGTTGTGTTGTGTGAATGTTTCTTAGGTATGTCTATGTTGAGTGAATGTTTCTAGGTATGTCTATGATGGTTCGCCTGAGTGGTTCTCAATCAGAGACAGATGTCGTTCATTTGTCTCTGATTGGGAGCCATATTTTAGGCAGCCATGGGCATCATGTTTTTGTGGGGTCATTGTCTTAGGTCTGTGTGCAAGATCTCACCTCGTGGGGCATCAATGATCATGAGGAATGTGAGGGATCAGCCCAGAACTACACGGCAGGCTGGTCAATGACCTGAAAGAGAGCTGGGACCACAGTCTCAAAGAAAACCATTAGTAACACACTACGCCGTTCATGGATTAAAATCCTGCAGCGCATGCAAGGTCCCCGTGCTCAAGCCAGCGCATGTCCAGGCCCGTCTGAAGTTTGCCAATGACCATCTGGATGATCCAGAGGAGGAATGGGAGAAGTCATTGGTCTGATGAGACAAAAATTAGAGCTTTTTGCTCTAAACTCCACTCGCCGTGTTTGGGGGAATAGAAGGATGAGTACAACCCCAAGAACACCATCCCAACCGTGAAGCATGGAGGTGGAAACATCATTCTTTGGGGATGATTTTTCTGCAAAGGGGAAACAGGACGACTGCACCGTATTGAAGGGAGGATGGATGGGGGCCATGTATCGCGAGATCTTGACCAACAACCTCCTTCCCTCAGTAAAGAGCATTGAAGATGGGTCGTGGCTGGGTCTTCCAGCATGACAACGACCCGAAACACACAGCCAAGGGCAACTAAGGAGTGCCTCCGTAAGAAGGCATCTCAAGGTCCTGGAGTGGCCTAGCCAGTCTCCAGACCTGAACCCAATAGAAAATCTTTGGAGGGAGCCGAAAGTTCCGTATTGCCCCAGCGACAGCCCCGAAACCTGAAGGATCTGGAGAAGGTCTGTATGGAGGAGTGGGCAAAAATCCCTGCTGCTAGTGTGTCAAACCTGGTCAAGAAATACAGGAAACGTATGATCTCTGTAATTGCCAACTAAGGTTCTGTCCAAATATTCAGTTCTGCTTTTCTGATGTATCAAATACTTATGTCATGCAATAAAATGCAAATAATTAATTAAAAATCATACAATGTGATTTTCTGGATTTTGTTTTAGATTCCCTTCTCTCACAGTTGAAGTTGTACCTATGATAAAAAAATTACAGACCTCTACATGCTTTGTAAGTAGGAAAACCTGCAAATTGTCAGTGTATCAAATACTTTGTTCTCCCCCACTGTATATACATATATACATATATAAATACACAGTTGAAGTCGGAAGTTTACATACACCTTAGCCAAATACATTTAAGCTTAGTTTTTACAATTCCTGACATTTAATCTGGTTTTCATCCTTGGGAGCCAATTTCCAAATGCCTGAGGTACCACGGTCATCTGTACAAACAAAGTACGCAAGTATAAACACCATGGGACCACGCAGCCGCATAACCGCTCAGGAAGGGAGACACATTCTGTCTCTAGAGAATGAATGTACTTTGGTGCGAAAAGTGCAAATCAATCCCAGAACAACAGTAAAGGACCTTGTGAAGATGCTGGAGAAACGGTACAAAAATATCTATATCCACAATAACGAGTCCTATATCAAACATAACCTGAAAGGCCGCTCAGAAGGTAGAAGACACTGCTCCAACAACCGGCCATAAAAAAGCCAGACTACGTTTTACAACTGCACATGAATGACAAGATCATACTTTTTGAGAAATGTCCTCTGGTCTGATGAAACAAAATAGAACTATTGGCCATAATGACCATCGTTATGTTTGAAAGATAAAGGGGGAGGCTTGCAATCCGAAGAACACCATCCAACCGTCGAAAGCACGGGATGGCAGTATCGTGTTGTGGCGGGGTGCTTTTGCTGCAGGAGGGCTGGTGCTGCACTCACAAAATAGATGGCATCATGAGGGAAGGAAAATTATGTGGATTATATGGAAGCAAACATCTCAAGACATCAGTCAGGAAGTTTAAAAGCTTGGTCGCAAATGGGTCCTGCCCAAATGGACAATGACCCCAAGCATGCTTTCCAAGTTGTGGGAAAATGGCTTAAAGGACAATCAAAGTCAAAGGTATTGGAGTGGCCATCACCAAGCCCTGACCTCAATCCTATAGAAATGTGTGGGCAGAACTGAAAAAAAAGCGTGTTCGAAGCAAGGAGGCTACAAACCTTGATTCAGTTGCACCAGCTCTGTCAGGAGGAATGGGCCAAAATTCTCCAACTTATGTGGGAAGCTTGTGGAAGGCTACCTGAAACATTTGCCCCACTGTTAAAACAAATTTAAAAGGCAATGCTACCAAATACTAATTGCGTGTATGTAAATTCTGACCCACTGGGAATGTTGATGAAATAAATAAAAGCTGAAATAAAATCCATTCTTCTCTACTATTATTCTGACATTTCACTGACCGTGACCTACAGAACAGGGCATTTTTACTCGGATTAAATGTCAGGAATTGTGAAAAACTGAGTTTAAATGCATTTTGGCTAAGGTGTATGTAAACTTCCAACCTTCAACTGTATATATATATATGTATGTAAACTATATATATATATATCTATATAGGCAGGACCATGGTTTCCTGGCTGAACTTTTGGTTTGGGGGAAACTTTTTGCCCAGTGGAGCGGAAACTGACTTTGTACTGCGCTCTGGTCAGTGATGCGTTGTGCCGCTGTGTGCTGTCGTAGGGGAGTGTATGTGTGTGTCTCTGTGGCTTGTGTGCTTGCCACAGGGGAGCTGCTTGTTAGCCGGAACTCGGTTCTGGAACGCCAGAGAAAACTAAGATTGATGCGATGAGTTTTCTTACCTGAAACTGAAGCTGGTTGGCATGACGAGGCAACAGAAAACCACAAACGAGCAGCAGCGACCAGCCCAAACAAAGCTGAGGTACGTACTATAGGTGCGGCTGCATGATTGGAAGAATCACACACGTGGGGCCTGTTTAACCATAAAACATAAACTTAAACCTGACTTTAAACTGAAAATGAAAAAGCACCCCAAAAGCAACTCCACCAGGGCTTTGTATATGCGTGGCACCATTAACCCACAGCTGTTAGCAGAGTCCCACAAGCCTTATATACGTGAGCCAACCAGTATATGTTTTCCTAGTTCGAACAGTACTGGGAATGCCAGCTGAAAAATAACACTATTCCATCAGTAGGCGAGTGATGGTTTCTCAAGTGTGGTCTCATGGGGCGGGTTTCCAAGTGCCTTTTTCACCTGTTGTTCTTTTGAGGCTGTCTAGTTAGAAAAAAGCACATGTGCCTGTGCCGGTTGACTGATAAAATGATTGGCTGCTACCTCCCCCAAGGTGCTTTATCTTTACTGCTTTACTGCTTCGCTCTCCTTTTAACCTGCTTCCATGTGGGCTGGCCAGGGTGGGCTGGCCAGGGTGGGCTGGCCAGAGTGGGCTGGCCAGAGTGGGCTGGCCAGAGTGGGCTGGCTAATTTACCACACACCTACTGCCCACGAAAGGAAACAGAAAAATAACAGGTTGTTGGTTTCATTTGTCACTAAGCTACAGCACATTGTAATCAGAGTGGGCTGGCCAGAGTGGGCTGGCCAGAGTGGGCTGGCCAGAGTGGGCTGGCTGTTGTGGGCTGGCCAGAGTTGTGGTTGTGGGCTGGCCAGAGTTGTGGGCTGACCCACCAAGACAAAGAAAGAGGTAAAGTTTACTCAGCTCAGTTTTTGTAATTCAGTGAACTATGTCAAGTCAAGGGCAGGTTAGGTTATCTTTCATGATATTTCACATTGGCTGTTGACATAGAGTTCTACTCCGGCTGAGGAATGAAGTGAAACTACCTGTGTGTTGTCAGAGGAATTAGTACTATTAGCATACAGGTAGTTCCAGAGCAGGTGAGAGGAGCTATTTGTCAATGTGAGTGAGTGAGTAAGGTGTCCTGTGTGTGGGTTGTAGGTGAGCGTGCTCACAGACCAGGTGGAGGCYCARGGAGAGAAGATCCGAGACCTGGAGACCTCTCTGGAGGAGCACTACCACAAACTCAACTCCACTGAGGAAATGCTACAGCAGGTAAGCGAGAGACACTACCACTACTTTATCTGTGCTCAGCRTATTAGCATGGAGAGCTAAATATTGATGTTGTTTACCTCTACTTGTTTCCTAGATAAACATAGTCTTGTTTTAGTCTTAGATTAATTGAGTTGACTGTATTTTGTAAATGTGTGATTTATAGCACGTTTAAAGATTACAATGTGCTGTAGCTTAGTGACAAATGAAACCAACAACCTGTTATTTTTCTGTTTCCTTTYGTGGGCAGTAGGTGTGTGGTAAATTAGTAACAAGAGGTGTGGTTTCATGCATGACATTCTTACTAACATAAGATACTGACGCTTCCTGTGAGTGACTCACCTTGATTGCACAAAGTTTGTCACTCAGGAGATGGAGGGATAGCTTTCAAAGTTCACTATCTTTCGATCTTACAAGCTGACTGACTCCATKGCATTATAAGAGCAGAGTGGCCTCCACTAAGAGCAGACTGCATAATCTATAATTACAGCATATTCTTTCTGAAGCTAGAGCAACACATAAAAATGGAGGGAAAAGAAGACTTTCTCAAAATGTCCTCTCGATGCACACAGTTTAGGTGCACCCATACTAAAATAAATGTAGCTGTGTGTACCAGGACAGGCTGCTAAGCAGGCTTTGGATCAAAAGTGGAGCGGTCTTGTGCACCAGTAGGTATGAAGAAGGCAAAGTAAGTCAGTCAATGCACCATGTTTGTTGTGGAAATGTAGGGAGGGAGACCGGGTGAGAGTTTTACAGTTTGTACTCTGACTTTAAGAGATGGGAGTGAGGGGGTGTGACAGCGAGGATCCCTTGAGCTACATCTACTTACACCTCTTCTCAGGCAGATACGTGTATTCCAAACACTGGAACGCGAAGATACCCAATTTAAGGATCAAAAAGCCCCCTGTCTTGTTTGATTTTGTCTCATCCAGCCATTTAGTTCCCCATAAATGTTAGTAATAAAAAAAGATTCAACTCTAAAGTGAATTCGTTTTTTATCATTTTTATTGGCCTCAAATGC
>NC_036842.1:83474053-83478234 GCF_002910315.2 Salvelinus sp. IW2-2015 | reverse complement strand
TAAGCAGATTGTGTTGCTTTGTAACGGCTGTCATGTCGGCTCCTCCTCAGACGAGGAGGAGCATGGATCGGACCAAGATGCGGAGTAGGAGGTATTCATGATTTTAATGGCAAACCAACAAACACTACAATAAAACAAA
The DNA here is from genome assembly GCF_002910315.2 of Salvelinus sp. IW2-2015. Lineage (NCBI taxonomy): Eukaryota > Metazoa > Chordata > Actinopteri > Salmoniformes > Salmonidae > Salvelinus > Salvelinus sp. IW2-2015. Next base: position 83,478,095 of record NC_036842.1, on the reverse strand, counting down.
ACAACAAACGTGACTAACCTGCAACAGTCCTGTGTGGCCCAAACGCTAACACAGGAAACAAACACCCACAAAAACACAGTGAAACCCTGGCTGCCTTAGTATGACTCTCAATCAGAGACAAACGATACACACCTGTCTCTCTAATTGAGTTATGAATGGTTGTCGGATATCTGCTTTGATTTTGTTGCCTTTGTACATAGGCACAGGTCTCGGGGAAAACGTTTCTTCCACCTGAGAAATACCATTTCCTGTTATTACATTATCTCACAAGGTCATGCAGAAAAGAAATGCTTCATGTTGTTATATAGGAGAGACCAAAGCCACTGGTGTCTACTGTCTACAGTGCTCTGTGGTGTGGCTGGTAATTGTCAGGGACCCTAGTGCATTTYTAACCAGACATGGTCTATCTTCACATTGTTTGGCCGCATTGGAGTTTTGATGAGATCTGTTTGAACAATGAGCATGTTTACATGCACAGTAATAATTYGATATTAAACTGATTATGACAGTAAGCAGATTATTAATCTGTTTATCTAAATCAGCATACGGTCAAAATCGAAGTAAGCATACACTGATTAAAACACCTGGTTTTCTGATCAATCTTTCAAATGATTAGGACAGGTAAACACCTTCATCGTCGTTCCAGCAGTGTATTTGATCTACGCATGTGCTAGCACCAGCCGAGCGAGCCTCCCTCTTTAGCACAAGTGAAGTGAGTTTGGAACAACTGTATGTATGAGTCTTAGAAGTCGTTTTGACATACAAACTTTATGTCCGAACACAGAATCAAATATGCTTCACAAAAATAACATGGTCGCTGTGGAAGAATGTTTATTTTGATTGGTGATTTTCTGCATTTATCAGAGTGCTGTTAGGAAGCCTGATTTCAGATGTGTTCATCTGATTGTCCACAATAATCACATTATTGTGTGCATGTAACCATACTCATTGTGTGTGGTGTGATTAGGCCTGGTCAATTTATAGATTCATCTTTGTCACTGCTGTTCTGAACCTGGAATGGAGATGGCTTTTCTGAGTCTCCAGAGAATGCTTATCAGTATCTGCTGCCAGTTCCAGTAAAAGCTAATGGATGAGTGTGTTGGGCAGATTATTTCATCAATAGACTCATCAGACCTATACTTACTCAGAGCCACATGCCACTGAGAGATGCCACTGAGAGATGCCACTGAGAGATGCCAGTATCAAACAGTGTCTTCTTTCTATGTGTCTCAATCACAGACAGACACACACACACACACACACAAATCAAATCAATCAAATCAAATGTATTTATATAACCCTTCTTACATCAGCTGATATCTCAAAGTGCTGTACAGAAACCCAGCCTAAAACCCCAAACAGCAAGCAATGCTCTCAACTGACAAAGGTCCCCTCTAGTCGTTCTGGCCCCACCAAGAAATCCAACCCCAGTTGCATTCCCTGAACAATGTATAGGTCCTACAGAATGTGACACCCCTGGAGTAGCTTAGGGGTAGTGTCTTGCGCAGAGGGTACTAACGGCAAGGACGCACCTGGTGTACTGGAATACCTTAGACACCCGACCAAGTGTTTTACACTCCGTGTCTGACTTGGGATTCAAACCGGAATCCCTGTGGTGTGTGCGAGCACGTAGCGAGTGTGTGAGTCGGTGTGTGTGTGTAATGTTAATAGACTAAGCTGATGGTGTGCGAGCACGAGGAGTGTGTGTGTGTGTGTCATGATCGTTTGTGTGTGTGCAAGCACGTAGGGAGTGTGTGTGTGATGTATGACTGTTGTAGTTGTGCGAGCATCGGACGTAGCGCCATAGTGTGCTGCATCAGTTGTGGTGGTGTGCTAGCGGACTGTTGTGTGTATGACTGTGTGTGTCGTGTGTCGCCTGTGTGTGGTCGTCGTGTGATGTGTGTGTATGACTGGTGTGGCTTGCGAGTCACGTAGGAGTGTGTGTGGTGTGTATGAACTGTGTGTGTATGACTGTGTGTGTGCGAGCACGTAAGGAGTGTGGTGTGTGTGTGTGTATTGACGGTGCGTTGTGTGTTGTGGCATACTGTGTCGTTGTGTGTGTGATGACTGGTATGACTGTGTGTGCCATCTTTTCCATGGCTCTCTTGTGGGTGTTTCTGCACTCCAAGGCCTACCCATTGGGGGGTGGTTGAGCTGAAACGTCAGTGACTATATTGGTGTGTGATCCTTCACCAACAGCTTTCATAGTCTCACACCTAGTCTAGAATGCTTGGATTAGTTTGCAACAAAACCCTCCGCACACACTCACACGTCCCCCACAGCAGGGTGCTAAACCCATCAGGATGTTTTCTCACTGACATTAATGCGATGTTTAAAATAGCATCCCAACAGGCAGGCTGAGGGAAATGTGGTTGGTTTATGGACGGACTATGTTACTCCAATATTAGCATGTCGGCTCATCCAACAGTCGGCATATAACACTGAGGATATGACCTAAAGTTGTTGATTAGGATGAGCATATGTTTCGTCCAAATCATACCCTATTCCCTATGTGTGGTGGCCTATTTTTGACCAGGGCTTTAACGTGCCCAATTCAGCACCTATTCCCTAGTGTGCGGCTACTTTGTGCCTCAGGAAGACCTATACCGTCCTAAATCACACCCTATTCTCTAGTGTGCTTACTTTTGACCCAGGCTTTACGTTCCATAAATCTTACCCTATTCCCTAGGGTGTGCTTACTGTTTGACCAGGGAACCTATACGTCGCAAAATTCGCACCCTATTTCCTAATGGCGCCTTGGGTCAAACGTAGTTGGCAACTATAGAGGATAAGCAGTTGCCCATTAAGCCAGACACGAACCTAAATAAGTATTAGTGCACTGGGGTTGAAGTTGTCACAAGGCAGTTGTTGATTTGAGGAGACGGTGCAGTAGGTGTTTATTTAAAGGCGCCCAGTGCGGTTCTCTGCTGACCAGGATTCACAGATAATGAAGCGACACAACTGGTTTTCTGTTTGGATGTTAGTAGCAGTAACAGAAAAAAAAACCCGGACATAACTTTGACCTGTTGGAAACATTTTTTACCTGAAAAGGCGTATTCTTCGTCTGGACTCACCTTCGTCAAGCGGAGAAGAGATGTTCAGAAAGCAGGATATAACTAATAAACATTCAATTTTAACAATTAAATCCTCATACTAGCTTTTCCACTTAACAGATTATGCTAATTAATAATATAAACCTATTTCCCTTGAGAGTGGGAAGTTTTTGTTTCTTTCTGGCAATAATGTTATTCTGAATAATGACTATTTAGTTATTTTCATCATTGTATGTAACCACTATGGACCTGTAACCAAGTCCATCATCACCACAACATACTAAGACATGGGACTAGTTGTTCCTTCTATGCTTGGCACTAAACATTAACACCATGGTCTCTTAAGGATTGGACCCTTTAAAAATGTTTTGGCCTAAATGAATACCCAAATCCTAACTGCCCTGTAGGCTTCAGGACCTGAAGCCAGGATATGCATATTATTAAACCATTTGGAAAGGAAAACACTTAGAAATGTGTGGAAATGTGAAATTAATGTAGGAGAATATAAACATTAGATCTGGTGAAAAGATAATACAAGAAAACATTGTATTTTTTTTTTGTACCATCTTTGAAATGCAAAGAAAGGCCACAATGAGTACATTCCGTTTTGGGTTGCAATTAGATTTTGGCCACTAGATGCAGCAGTGTAAGTGCAAGCGTTTTAGACTGATTTCAATGAAGCATTGGGTGGGTCACCAATCCCCATACGAGGTTAAGGCGAGGCAGATTGGGGGGATAAGGCTTCTGGCAATTAGACTAGCGTACCGTCCAGGCGTGTGTACATCAAGCTGCCTCTTCGCTGACATTGTCCGAGCTTACGTTACTTTGGCTTAAAGACTGTACAAGTGGTTCTGTGTAGCTGTCACCTATCCGTTCTAGAGTTCAGTGGAAGGAGGAAGGTACGGAAGGGAAAGAAGGTTGGAAACTAGGGCCTTTGCCTTCAGGTGAACAAAGTTTTTTTTCACTAGCCACCGTGCTTCTACAACCTG
>NC_036842.1:83461124-83474028 GCF_002910315.2 Salvelinus sp. IW2-2015 | reverse complement strand
TTGCTGCTGCCGTTGTGGTTCTGTTCCTCGTCCAGCCAACCAGCTCAGTTCAGGTAAGAAACCTCATCCATCAGATCTAAGGACCAGCAGAACAAAGCTGAGGTACAGTACTATAGTGCAGGCTGGCATGATTGGAGAGAATCACACACTGGGCTGGTTAACCATAAAACATAACTTAAACCTGACTTAAACTGAAAATGAAAAGCACCCCAAAAGCACTCCACTCAGGGCTTTGTATGGTGGCACCATTAACCCACAGCTGTTAGCAAGAGTCCCACAAAGCCTTATATAGTGAGCCAACGTAGTATGTTTTCTAGTTCGAACAGTACTGGAATGCCAAGTGAAAAATAACATCATTCCATCAGTAGCGAGTGTGGTCTCAGTGTGGTCTCAGTGGGGTCTTTCAGTGCCTTTACCTGTTGTTCTTTTTGAGGCTGTCTAGGTAGAAACCACATGTGGAATGTTTATTTGATGTTGCACAGACCACAATGTGCTCTAATGTGTCAGCAGGCCTATGTAGAGCTGTCAAATACTTCAGGAGAAACATGGACTTGGCATGAAGAAAATGATATCTCTATAACCTTGAGAATAGCAATTCACAAGAAACCTCACTTTCAGTCATAGAAGAGTCACATGGCTGGAGAAAAAATACTACAGGAGTAGTGAATGAAGGATTTAAGTTAAAATGGCATAAACATGTAGGTCTGTAGGTTCACTTTGACACATTTATATGACCGCTCCAAACCTATAGGTTTATAGTAAAGAGAAACAGGGGATCTCCAGAGCCTGGGACACCCCAACGGGACACCCCAACGGGACACCCCAACGGGACACCCCAACGGGACACCCCAAGAAGATCAAACACTCCCCCCAGACAAGCTGTAAAGTTCCCCTCACAGGAGCACCTCCTCTGTAGGTCTGTCAAAGCCCTGGTCATCCACTGACTGGTCACCATTTTATAACTTCATTAGGAACTGCCATGACCAGACCACCAGCTCTCAGTGTATTTCTGCTCCAGTGTATTGGGCTAATATTGGACATATGTCTTCCAGTTACTGTGAACAGTTACAATAATATTAGAAGTACAATTGTAACTGTTCACAGTAACTGAAAGACGTATGTCCATTATAAGAGCTTATACAACTGTTTGATTGCTGATATTAGTTCATCATATTAGTTCTTCTGACTGTATCCAGAGCTAAGTCAGACACGTCCATGTGCTTGCTGGATTCCACCTAATGCTATGTGTTGCGTCATCCCTCTGGAGAAGGGTTAGGCACGACCACATGCAGTCAGCTCAACTCCAATAACCTGATCAACTACTCCAAACACCCCAGTCCAGTTCACCAGCAACAGCACTTCCGCCTCGCCTCTCCTCAATGAGCCTGTTGTGCTGCTTTATTCAGTGTATTACACCCAGCTGCTCTCAAATGGGACTGAAGCATGCCAATGTAAGACCTTGAAAAAGAGGGGAGGAGAGTCAGACTTTTTCTGTGACGTTGGCAGTGTTTTATCTCTCTGTATGTCTCTCTGTCTGTCTGTCACCACAGCCTCAGCCCAGTAACAACCCCCAGTCTGTCTGTCACCACAGCCTCAGCCCAGTAACAACCCCCAGTCTGTCTGTCACCACAGCCTCAGCCCAGTAACAACCCCCAGTCTGTCTGTCACCAGAGGATTTGGCCTTGTGTTAAATGAACATGATTTAGTGTTGTGGATGTCCGCTGAGGCCCAGGGAACCCAAACTCCCCGGCTGCCCCAAAAGGTGATTTAGAGTCTGATAAGCAGGGCTGGAAATTACCAGAGACACAGAATCTCGGCGAGGCCTGAACTAGAGCCGCTGACAGACAGTGGGGCAGATGAGAAATGGCAGCGTGCAGACGTGCAGGCTGTGTTCCAGACATTCTGGTGAGCAATCAACTGCTGAGCGCAAAAATACGCTGGAGACATTTGCACAGCAGATCGGACGTGAGGGGCACATCGATGTGAAATTAAATTGTTATCTGATTCAGAGTCTTGCCATAACATGAGCAAATCTCTGTAACTGTTGGTAACAGTGACATTATGCAGAGTTGTCTTGGGGACAGAATATCAAGTGTATTGACAGAGAGGGAAGCTTGTGGGTTTACCATGTAATGTACACAGACTGTCGTGTCATGTGTCTCTGACCTCGTCCCATAAATCCATGATATCCGGGCGGAGTGGAACTCCACGCCGGTTGCGGTGCCATGGTAACCTGAAACCAGTCTGCATTTGTTTCATCCACAAACACTAGGCTAGGCTTAATGCACCATGGGGGAATGGCAGAAATTCACTTGGAACATCCCACAAGTGCAAACACATTCCCCCCAGAGACCTCTCCTCGACTACCAAGCTCAGAGTGTACAGCTATACATAGAGGGGGAATGTGTATCATCAGCTGTACTGTCAGTGTAACGTCAACTGGGACTTTCATATAAAACTTCCTCTGTCCACAAGCCAGGCAATTCTGTCAGCGTATCCAAGATTAGGACATTAAACCACCAACCAACCCCCTCCCTTCTCAGGGAATGTACTTGCCCACTTTTTCTACTCTAGTGGAAGATTTCAAACCATAAAATTAAAGTTTGTTACCGTTTAACTTGTTGGTATCAAACATACACTTCAGTTTAATTCTAGTTGGCCAAAATGTTAATAATCTAGTTAGGAATCTACTTGCTGTCCTTAATCTTCGAAGCCTTCCAATTCCTCAGGGAAGTAAAGGTATCTTCTGGCCAGCAGCCAGATAAGCCAGTCTTTACATTTGCACTTTGAGAACTTGCAAAGTAGCTCAGGAACTTTGTTTACGCTGTCTGGCCGTGTGACAGTTTAACTGTGTCAAACATGGCACCGTACAGATCTGCCCCCAGAGGTCCCTTTATCCTCATCCTAGTAATAACCACTTCTGCTATCTATCTATGTCTATCTATCTATATATATATGTAAAAGTATGTGGACACCCTTAGAATTAGTGGATTCGGCTGTTTCAGCCACACCCGTTGCTGACGGGTGTATAAAATCGAACACACAGCCATGTAATCTCCATGACAAACATTGGCTTGGCAGAGCTTAGTGACTTTCCACATTGCATCGTCATAGAGCGGTAGAGCTGGTAGAGCTGCCCCGGTCAACTGTACGTGCTGTAATTGTGAAGTGGAAACGTCTAGGAGCAACAATGGCTCAGCCACGAAGTGAAAATCGTCTGTCCTCTGTTGCAACACTCACTACCGAGTTACAAATGGCCTCTGGAACCAACGTCAACACAATTACTGTTCRTTGGGAGCTTTGGTTTCAATGGACGAGCAGCCGCACACAAGCCTGAGATCACCATACGCAATGCCAAGCGCTGCCTGGATTGGTGTAAAGCTCGCCGCCATTGGGCTCTGGAGCTGTGGAAATGCGTTCTCTGGAGTGATGATTCACGCCTCACCATCTGACAGTCCGACGGACGAATCTGGGTTTGGCGGATGCCAGGAGAACGCTGCCCAAAGGCATAGTGCCAGCTGTAAAGTTTGGTGGAGGAGGAATAATGGTCTGGGGTGTTTTTCATGGTCCGGGCTAGGTCCCTTAGTTCCAGGGAAGGGAAATCTTAACGCCACAGCATACAATGACATTCTAGACGATTCTATGCCTCCAACTTTGTGGCAGCAGTTTGGGGAAGTCCATTTCCTCTATCGGCATGACTATGCCCCCATGCACAAAGCAAGGTCCATACAAAAATGGTTTGTCGAGTAGGTGTCGACTGGGTGGTCCCACACCGATTGTGAGCCAGGCCTAGTCACCCAATATCAGTGCCTGACCTCACTAATTCTATTGTGGCTGAATTGAAGCTATTCCCCGCAGCAATGTTCCAACATCTAGTGGAAAGCCTTCCCAGAAGAGTGGAGGCTGTTATAGCAGCAAAGGGGGACCAACTCCATATTAATGCACATCATTTTGGAATGAGATGTTCGACGAGCAGGTGTCCACATACTTTTGGTCATGTAGTGTATATATACTGCATTTATACAATGTATATATACAGTACCAGTCAGAGTTTGGATACACCTACTCATTCAGACATTTTTCTTTATTTTTACTAAAACTATGAAATAACACATGGATTCATACAGTAACCAAAAAAGTGTTAAACAAATCCAAATATATTTTAGATTTTAGATTCTTCAAAAGGACCACCCTTTGCCTTGATGACAGCTTTGCACACTCTTGGCATTCTCTCAACCACCTTCACCTGTAATGCTTTTCCAACAGTCTTGAACGAGTTCCCACATATGCTGAGCACTTGTTGGCTGCTTTTCCTTCACTCTGCAGTCCAACTCATCCCAAACCATCTCAATTGGGTTGAGGTCGGTGGAGGCCAGGTCATCTGATGCAGCACTCCATCACTCTCTTTCTTGGTCAAATAGCCCTTACACAGCCTGGAGGTGTGTTGGGTCATTATCCTTTTGAAAAACAAATGATAATCCCACTAAGCGCAAACCAGATGGGATGGTGTATCACTGCAGAATGCTGTGGTAGCCATGCTGGTTAAGTGTGCCTTGAATTCTAAATTAATCACAGACAGTGTCACCAGAAAAGCACCCCCACACCATCACACCTCCTCCTCCATGCTTCACGGTGGGAACCACACATGCTGAGATCATCCGTTCACCTAGTCTGCATCTCACAAAGACACGGCGGTTGGAACCAAAAATCTAAAATTTGGATTCATCAGACCAAAGGACAGATTTCCACCAGTCTAATGTCCATTGCTCGTGTTTCTTGCCCCAAGCAAGTCTCTTCTTATTATTGGTGTCCTTTAGTAGTGGTTTCTTTGCAGCAATTCGACCATGAAGGCCTGATTAATGCAGTCTCCTCTGAACATCCTCAGATGTTGAGATGTGTCTGTTACTTGAACTCTGTGAAGCATTTATTTGGGCCGCAATCTGAGATGCAGTTAACTCTAATGAACTTATTCTCTGCAGCAGAGTTAACTCTGGGTCTTCCTTTCCTGTGACAGTCCTCATGAGAGACAGTTTCATCATAGTGCTTGATAGTTTTTGCGACTGTACTTTTAGAAACTTTCAAAGTTCTTGAAATTTTCCGTATTGACTGACCTTCATGTCTTAAAGTAATGATGGACTGTTGTTTCTCTTTGCTTATTTGAGCTATTCTTGCCATAATATGGACTTGGTCTTTTGCCAAATAGTGCTATCTTCTGTATACCACCCCCTACCTTGTCACAACACAACTGATTGGCTCAAACGCATTAAGAAGGAAAGAAATTCCACAAATGTACTTTTAACACGGCACACCTGTTAATTGAAATGCATTCCAGGTGAGTATCTCATGAAGCTGGTTGAGATAATGCCAAGAGTGTGCAAAGCTGTCATCAAGGCAAAGGGTGGCTACTTTGAAGAATCTCAAATATAAAATACATTTGATTTGTTTAACACTTTTTTGGTTACTAAATGATTCCATATGTGTTATTTCATAGTTTCGATGTCTTCGCTATTATTCTACGATAGTAAAACTAAAGAAAAACCCTTGAATGAGTAGGTGTGTCCAAACGTTTGACTGGTACTGTGTATATACTGTACATCTTATTTTAATGTAATTGTTTTACGAATATAAAAACAAAATACCCACAGCAGTGCATATCATTTGGAACCTTTTTATTATTATTATTATTTTTCCTTTTTCTGTTTTGTATTTTCTTCTCCCTCTCTCTCAGTGTGTGGTAAATCTGATAAGCGAGCTCCAGGAGCAGATGTGTAGGTTTCAGGAAGAGATCCACACCCGCATCATGGAGAAACGGGCCATGGAGGCCCAGGGGGAGAGTGGTGCCCGCGAGGCCCACGACCAGAGCCCTGACGTGGGCTTGGGTGGCTCTGACGTGGAGGAGTTTTGCTGTCGCTGTGGAGGACAGAATGTAGGCAGTACCCATGGACACGCTACCCCCCCTCTCTTAACTACCGTCCTCCCTACCCCTCTAGATTCCTCTACTGGGTCTAGTACTTAACTCTTCTCTTTACAGTGACCGAAGTCTCTACCTCTACTACTACAATGTGTGTGAATCCTGTGGTTTTTAGTGTACTGTTTTCCTCCATATACGGGTGGGGTTTTTAGTTTTTTGTGGGGGTGTAGATCAGCTTTAATATTGCAGATAAATTGTGGCTTCCATCAATGTAATTGTCTGCATCATTTACAATCCCCCATTTTTTTGTGTAAATATATATATATATATATAAAATATCTGAGTGTTGTCTCAAACTCATTGTAAGTGGTGTGGTGTGTTTGCATGACCGTGGTTCACCTTATTAATGCAATCAAGGTTTACTGGTCACTGTGTCCAAATACTGGGCTTGGTTGATGGCTTATGCTCATACCCTATCTCTAAACGTGAGATAAATTCAAATCGATCTACTTTAGTCACTTTTTCAATGTTCAAGTTTTTTATGATTTGATGAAATTATCCAAGAAACATTATATCCTTGTGCCAGTTTGTTTCAATATTCAGCCTTGACATAACTTTTTTGAAGGGACCTAATGGATGCTGAAACAAACCGGCAACCAGACTGGCTAACTGACTGGTAATGTCCATAAACATTGTTCCTTTTGAGGAGCCTGAGCCATCACTACTGAGTACAGCATAGGGCAGGGGTATTCAACTCTTACCCTACGAGGTCCGGAGCCTGCTGGTTTTCTGTTCTATCTAATAACTAATTGCGCCTATGTTCCTGATTAGAGGGGAACAATAAAAAAAAGCAGTGCAACTGGCTTCGAGGTCCAGAGTTGAGTTTGACGGGTATAGGGGCTGACTGACTGGTCACGTGTTAAAAGGGTCATCTGTTGCCTTTCCTGGGATGTGGAGCTTTATATGTATTAACTGCACAGTGTTCTGGCTGTTAAGGGATCAAATTACGTGGGTCAACATATGAAAACTTCMCTTCTACTTTTTGGTGTAACATGTTCATTTATAAACTGAGAGAACAATGTTTGTATCCAACACTGGTTTTTAACTGGATAAGTTGGTGTTTTCTTGCGGACGGCACAGTGAAGAGCATGGTGTTTTTGGTCTGGAGATTTTGCATCAAAGGGACACAGTTATTTTCAATTAAAACGTTACAACATGTTCTGTGTTATTGACAGGGCTTACTGCAAGAACTCAGGCTCCTCAAGAGTAAAGTGGATGTGCTGGAGGGGGAGAAATCGCAGTATGAGAGAAAACTAAAGGCCACGAAGGTAAAAAAAAATATATATATCAGGAAAAAATCTTGTTATAACTTTTGCTTTCTGTCACAGTTTTGCTTTACAGTTCTTTATCTGTCAGTTTAGTTGATTCACATGGCACTTTAAGGTGACACCCACTTTAGTTGGTTTTCTAGCAAATTGATATTCCTATTTCATTTGAAAACATAATTGCTTCAATTTTACTTTGTTGCTCTTGGCAACTCCAATTTTGGAGGTAAACTTTGTTCCTATCTTCCAGCTTACTTTCCACCCATTCTGGCTCTCTCTCCCTCTAGCTCTCTATCTCTTACTCTCTCCATGTGTGTTACCAGTCGCTCATGACCAAGCTCTCTAGCCTGAAGGTCACTGTAGAGCACACTCAGGTGGAGAAGCAGCACTGGGAGGAGCGATGGCGGACCGCTCAGGTGCCTCTTCTTCCTCACCCTAATCCCTCTTTCATGCTGACTACTCCTTCTCCTTCCCCCTCTGCTCCTGATGTTCTCTGCCTCCACCTCACTCTGCACTTGTCCCTCTTCCTCCTCCTCCTCCTCCCCTTCTCTTGTTAACACCATGGTTGTGGAATCTCATTCACCCAATCCCTCACAGGTTCAGGTGGTTCTACTGAGATCCTGTGAGTAGAGTTTACTTGGAGTATTGTCATCTGTATGACTAGACACTGTACGGAATCCATATGAGGAACACTGTCATTCCTCTGACAATGCTCCTCATATGGATTCCATACCCATTTCTATATTTAGTTAAATAATGGGGAATTATACTGACCAAAAATATAAACACAACATGCAACAATTGCAACGATTTTATGAGTTACAGTTCATATAAGGAAATCAATCAATTTCAATAAATTAATTAGGGCCTAATCTATGGATTTCACATGACGGAGCAGGGGCGCAACCATGGGTGGGAGTGCATAGGCCCACCCACTTGAGAGCCAGACCCACCCACTGGGTAGGCAGGCCCAGCTAATCAGAAGGAGTTTTTCCCCACAAAAGGGCTTTATTACAGACATAAATACTCCTCAGTTTCATCAACTGTCCGGGTGGCTGGTCTCAGACGATGTGGTGAAGAAGCCGGATGTGGAGGTCCTGGGCTGGCGTGGTTACACGTGGTCTGCAGTTATGAGACCAGTTTGACGTGCTGCCAAATTCTGGTGGCCTATGGTAGAGAAATTAACATTCAATTATCTGGCAACAGCTCTGGTGGATATTCCTGCAGTCAGCATGCCAATTGCACACTCCCTTAAAATTTGAGACATCTGTGGCATTGTGTTGTGTGACAAAACTGCACATTTTAGAATGGCCTTTTATTTTCCCTAGCGCAAGGTCTACCTGTGTTAGGATCATGCTGTTTCATCAGGTTCTTGATATGCCACACCTGTCAGGGGAATGTATTGTTTTAGCAAAGGAGAAATGCTTACTAAAAGGGATGAAAATTTGTGCACAAAATTTGAGAGAAATAAGCTTTTTGTGCGTATGGAACATTTCTGGGATCTTTTATTTCAGCTCATGAAACATGGGATCAATACTTTACATGTTGCGTTTATATGTTTGTTCAGTGTATATATATATATATAAAATATTCCTCCAAAATAAGGATATGTACATTTGTTTTCTATATCTATGGGGAGAATGAGAAAAAAAGATAAAAACAAACAAATAGAGAAAAGGGAAGAGCGAGACCAAGCGAACAATGCTTTTGACATTGACTCGATCTGACAGCTCACTCTTACTCCCCCGTCCTCTCCGACCAAGAACTAATAATACAGAACATAGCATGCTCCAATTGCTATCTGTTATTCAATATACGGGTTCTGCAGAAGTGAGCTGAAGGGGGTTGAGGGGGGCGATACGTACATGTCTCAGGCTGCAGACAGACTGCCATGTTTAGAAGATCTATCTATACGCTGTGCTCATCCAGAGGAGACGGCTCACAAGTGTTTGTTTGTGTGGGCGTGAATGGTAGATGATCGACTCTGAGACTTCCAACCATTGAGTTCACTGACCAAGTGCATGACCCTCTATAGCAGTCTCTGTGGTCATTGACTACCACCCACAGGCTTCACGCAGTTAAGCCAGAATGGTCCTAGGCAGGCAGGCAAACAATCACCGTACTGACCTCCATGCTTCCCCATATTTTATTATTGGATTAGTGAGGTTCCCTTTTTAATGTGCATGTAGTCTATTGGGTTTGTACCAGGGGTTGGAACCGGTTCATGGTACAGAACCCAAAAACTGGAAAATAACAAACTTTGAGGAACAGAATCAGAACCGGGAACGAAAGTGATCTATACTGTTCCTGAACAGAACAGAACTGTTTTAAAAACATGGGAACTGGATAATAACGTTATTTTACGTTCCGTGCATTTTCTTCAGTCTCACAAACTCAAGGCACCTATGCAAAGCACTCACTCTGTCACTCAGAAACGTATTCCAGTGTCTGAAAATCTTTGCCAGTGTGTGTGCTTGTGTAGGCAATCTGCCCCTCCCCTTCCGAAGCTTAGGCTACTGTAGCCTACTGACATTAAGCGTGATTCAGAAATGATGGAGAGATTTTTTATTTGAGAATAATGGATTCCATTTTTCAATGCTAGTTGTGGATACTGTAGTTATCATATTTCACATTCTATTTATGAACTACAAAAAGGTAAGACGTGTTTTTAATTCTGGTGCCGCTCTGCACACACAAGCTTGTTAGCTAGCTCTGGTCCAACTTTAAGCCAGCGCTCCGAATTTCAAAGACATTCAAAGTTCCTCCATTGAAGCCACTCCTCTGTAGGTATAATTCTGTGGGCCTAATTCAGATCATGTATTTCATAACAATGCCCAGCGCGCCAAGCCCTCTCTCGCTCTCCCACCCGCAAAATTTGTCTCCCAGCTCGCAATTGGGAATCGGACCAGAAGCGGCCGGAACTGATTGAATTGGCCCGGAATTGGGTGTCGGACTCGGCCCGGAATCAAAATGAATGACTGCCCAGAATCGTCGACCGGAATTTGCCAGCATCTTACCAGAATCCCGATGCAAATTTACATAAATGTATACAAAATTACCCAGATTTAGTCATTTTAAATATGACTATTATACATTTTATACATAGAAATTATACCCATCCACAAAAAAAAACATCTTGTGTCAAAGGAAACACCATACACCTGGTGACCGTGTCAGCGTGCATGCACCTAGCCCGCCACAGGAGTCGCTACAGCGCGATAGGACATCCCGGCCGGTCAAACCCTCCCCTAACTCGGACAACGCTGGGACTATTGTGCTCATGGGTCTCCCGGTCGTGGCCGGCATGGGTCTGGAACCAGCATCTGTAGAAACTCAGTTTGCTTAGAGCACTGCACCACTTGGGAGGTTCCAGCCACAAAGTTTTGAATGCTTATTAATTGCCTTGCATCAAAATACTAAGATACTACACAGGACTCTTAAAGAATTTCATTTAAATGTTCATTGTATTTTTTGATCACAGAAACAATGAGGAAAATATGGAATAAATAAATAAATAATGAAATGTTAATTATATAAAGCAGCCTGTGTAATCATCTTCCAGAGAGTAACCCCAATCGGCCCGAGCCCCAAGTAATACATTAGGGCCAGATAACTCTCACCGGAATCAGCCCGAGCCCCAAGTGATACATTTGTGCCAGATAACTCACACCGGAATCGGCCTGAGCTTAATCCCCGCATTCTAGCCATTATTAATACTGCAGAAGGCGGCCCAAACTCGGGCCATATGTGACTCTACGGCCGAGTGTGACTCTCATCCGAGTGCCCCGACTCTCATCCGTAATCGGCCCAGATCCACTGTGCTAGCTGGGCTGCCTATGCTAAAACAACTATAGCTTGCCCACGCCATAGCAAGCTGCTCCATCCGCACTGATTGGTGAAGTAATTTAATGTTGAGCTAATGTAAAAAAAATATATATGTATTTCAGAGGTTTAGAAAGGAACAATATAAATCTGTACTTTTTGGGGGGTTCGAACAAGTTCAAAACTTTTTATTTTGCAGGTCAAAACAGTAAAATGAAACAAAAAATTGTTCTGTTCTGAACGATTGTAAAATAATTTCAGTTTCAACCCTTGATTTGTAATGCAGTGGTAAAGTGTACTGTTCTCATCCAGCCTCATTCTCAATTTCTGTCTACTACTGCACCTTATTCCAAGCCCCATTGCTCAACCCTAACCCTTTGTGTTGCCAGATAAGGATTGCTGCTCATGTCTATGTGTGGATAGTTACCTTGTGTTTAAAGTTTTTGACTACAATAGATACAGAGCTTTTTATTGACTTCCAACTGAATTGATCAGTATTTGTTTGTCCTCCCTATGACACTAAGGACCTAATCATGAATTATGCACCACACCCCTCTCATGATTTTTCTAATTGAGGAAGACATCATTRCCCTGTCACCTTGGAACTACAGTGGGGTCTGAAATTATTGKCGCCCTTGATAAAGATGAGCAATAATGACTGTATAAAATAAATAATTGAAATTCTGAGCTACACTACATGACCAAAAGTATGTGGACACCTGCTCGTCCAACATCTCATTCCAAAATCATGGGCATTAAWATAGAGTTGGTCCACCCTTTGCTGCTATAACAGCCTCCACTCTTCTGGGAAGGCTTTCCACTAGATGTTAAAACATTTCAAATCAAATATTTGTCACATACACATGGTTAGCAGATGTTAATGCGAGTGTAGCGAAATGCTTGTGCTTCTAGTTCCGACAATGCAGTAATAACCAACGAGTAATCTAACCTAACAATTCCACAATGGCTCGGGTGTTGTTGTCCTTGATTGATCTTTATGGCCTTCCTGTGACATCGGTGGTGTAGGTGTCCTGGAGGGCAGGTAGTTTCCCCCCGGTGATGCGTTGTGCAGACCTCACTACCCTCTGGAGAGCCTTACGTTTTGGGCGGAGCAGTTGCCGTACCAGGCGGTGATACCGCCGACAGGATGCTCTCGATTGTGCATCTGTAGAAGTTTGTGAGTGCTTTTGGTGACAAGCCAAATTTCTTCAGCCTCCTGAGGTTGAAGAGGCGCTGCTGCGCCTTCTTCACAACGCTGTCTGTGTGGGTGGACCAATTCAGTTTGTCCGTGATGTGTACGCCGAGGAACTTAAAACGTACTACCCTCTCCACTTCTGTCCGTCCATGTGATAGGGGGGTGCTCCCTCTGCTGTTTCCTGAAGTCCACAATCATCTCCTTTGTTATGTTGACGTTGAGTGTGAGGTTATTTTCCTGACACCACACTCCGAGGGCCTCCACTCCTCCCTGTAGGCCGTCTCGTCGTTGTTGGTATCAAGCCTACCACTGTAGTGTCGTCCGCAAACTTGATGATTGAGTTGGAGGCGTGCATGGCACCGCAGTCGTGGGTGAACAGGGAGTACAGGAGAGGGCTCAGAACGCACCCTTGTGGGGCCCCAGTGTTGAGGATCAGCGGGGTGGAGATGTTGTTACCTACCCTCACCACCTGGGGGCGGCCCGTCAGGAAGTCCAGTACCCAGTTGCACAGGGTGGGGTCGAGACCCAGGGTCTCGGCTTGATGACGAGTTTGGAGGGTACTATGGTGTTAAATGCTGAGTCGTAGTCGATGAACAGCATTCTCACATAGGTATTCCTCTTGTCCAGATGGGTTAGGGCAGTGTGGCAGTG
>NC_036842.1:83445007-83460566 GCF_002910315.2 Salvelinus sp. IW2-2015 | reverse complement strand
TGGTTGCGATTGCGTCGTCTGTGGACCTATTGGGTCGGTAAGCAAATTGGAGTGGGTCTAGGGTGTCAGGTAGGGTGGAGGTAATATGGTCCTTGACTAGTCTCTTAAAGCACTTCATGATGACGGAAGTGAAAGCTTTTCCACTGCTCCAGAGTCCAATATCGGCGAGCTTTACACCACTCCAACCGACGCTTGGCATTGCGCATGGTGATCTTAGGCTTGTGTGCGGCTGCTCGGCCATGGAAACCCTTTTCATGAAGCTCCCGATAAACAGTTCCTGTGCTGACGTTGCATCCAGAGGCAATTTGGAACTCGGTAGTGAGTGTTGCAACCGAGGACAGACGATTTTTACATGCTATGCGCTTCAGCACTCGGCAGTCCCRTTCTGTGAGCTTGTGTGGCCTACCACTTCGCAGCTGAGCCGTTGATGCTCCTAGACGTTTCCACTTCATAATAACAGCACWTACAGTTCAGCGGGGTAGCTCTAGCAGGGCAGAAATTTGATAAACTGACTTGTTGGAAAGGTGCTATCCTATAACGGTGCCATGTTGAAAGTTAATGAGCTCTTTAGTAAGGCCATTCTACTGCTAATGTTTGTCTATGGAAATTGCATGGCTGTGTGCTCGATTTTATACACCTGTCAGCAACAGGTGTGGCTGAAATAGCCAAATCCACTCATTTAAAGGGGTGTCCACATACTAATGTATATTTAGTGTATATTGTATGCAAAAAAAATKGGGAAATTATATTACTGTATACTAATACAATTGCTCAGAGAAAGAGATTTTGTTTAACAGGTAATAAAAAAAATCTCATGAAGGTAGGGGTAAACATTTTTGACACCCCTAAAGATTCATATATATAAAGTTGTCAAAAGATTAGTATTTGGTCTCATATTCCTATCACACAATGACTACTGTACATCAAGCTTGTGACTTTACAAACTTGTTGGATGCATTTCAGTTCGTTTTGAGTTTATTTCAGATGATTCTGTGCCAAATAGAAATTAATGGTAAATAATGTAACTTTTTTTTAAATTTATTTACCTTGGCAAGTCAGTTAAGAACGAATTCTTATATACAATGGTGGCCTACCACAGCCAAACCCAGGTCAATTGTGCGCTGCCCTATGGGACTCCYAATCACAGCCAGATGGGATACAGCATGGATTTGAACGAGGGACTGTGGTGATACCTCTTGCATTGAGATGCCGTGCCTTAGACCTCCGCGCCACTCAGAAGCCCTTTTATTGTAAATAAGAATAGAATATGTTTTTAAACACGTCTACATTAATGTGGATGCTACCATGATTACCGATACTCCTGAATGAATCGTGAATAATGATGAGCGACAAAGTTACAAAGTTACAGTGGGTCAGAGATCATACCTTCAAGACATGCTAACCTCCCTGTTATTGGTAATGGTGAGAAGTTAGCAATCTCTTTCGCTGAGCGATTGTATTAGTTTAAAATAATTAACAATGAGTGTACAAAACATTAAGAACACCTTCCTAATATTGAATTGCACCCCCTTTTGCCCTCAGAACAGCCTCAATTCGTCAGGGCATGGTGGCAGGGCATGGCTACAAGGTGTCGAAAGCGTTTCACAGGGATGCTGGCCCATGTTGGCTCCAATGCTTCCCACAGTTGTGTCAAGTTGGCTGGATATCTTTTGGGTGGTGGACCATTCTTGATATACACAGGAAACTGTTGAGCGTAAAAAAACTGCAGCGTTGCAGCTGTTGACACACTTAAACCGGTGTGGATTTAGATAATGGATCATAGCTTTCACCTGATTTTACCTGGTCAATCTAAACTCAGTTAAAAAGAAACGTCCACTCACTGTCAACTGCGTTTATTTTCAGCAAACTGAACGTGTAAATATTTGTTTGAGCATAACAAGATTCAACAACGGAGACATAAACTGAACAAGTTCCACAGACATGTGACTAACAGAAATGGAATAATGTGTCCCTGAACAAAGGGGGGTCAAAATCAAAAGTAACAGTCAGTATCTGGTGTGGCCACCAGCTGCAGTAAGTACTGCAGTGCATCTCCTTGTCATGGACTGCACCAGATTTGCCAGTTCTTGCTGTGAGATGTTACCCCACTCTTCCACCAAGGCACCTGCAAGTTCCCGGGCAATTCCTGGGGGAAAGGCCCTAGCCCTCACCCTCCGATCCAACAGGTCCCAGATGTGCTCAATGTGATTGAGATCCGGGCTCTTTGCTGGCCATGGCAGAACACTGACATTCCTGTCTTGCAGGAAATCACACACAGAACGAGCAGTATGGCTGGTGGCATTGTCATGCTGGAGGGTCATGTCAGGATGAGCCTGTAGGAAGGGTACCACATGAGGGAGGAGGATGTCTTCCCTGTAACGCACAGCGTTGAGATTGCCTGCAATGACAACAAGCTCAGTCCGATGATGCTGTGACAGACCGCCCCAGACCATGACGATAAACACGAATCCGACCATCACACCTGGTGAGACAAAACCGCGACTCGTCAGTGAAGAGCACTTTTTGCCAGTCCTGTCTAGTCCAACGACGGTGGGTTTGTCGGTGGGTTTGGTGGGTTTGGTGAGGACCTGCCTTACAACAGGCCTACAAGCCCTCAGTCCAGCCTCTTTCGGCCTATTGCTGGCAGTCTGAGTACTGATAGAGGGATTGTGCGTTCCTGGTGTAACTCGGGCAGTTGTTGTTGCCATCCTGTACCTGTCCCGCAGGTGTGATGTTCGGATGTACCGATCCTGTGCAGGTGTTGTTACACGTGGTCTGCCACTGCGAGGATGATCAGCTGTACGTCCTGTCTCCTTGTAGCGCTGTCTTAGAAGTCTCACAGTACGGACATTGCAATGTATTGCCCTGGCCACATCTGCAGTCCTCATGCCTCCTTGCAGCATGCCTAAGGCACGTTCACGCAGATGAGCAGGGACCCTGGGCATCTTTCTTTTGGTGTTTTTCAGAGTCAGTAGAAAGGCCTCTTTAGTGTCCTAAGTTTTCATAACTATGACCTTAATTGCCTACCGTCTGTAAGCTGTTAGTRTTTTAACGACCGTTCCRCAGGTGCATGYTCATTAATTGTTTATGGTTCATTGAACAAGCATGGAAACAGTGTTCAAACCCTTTACAATGAAGATCTGTGAAGTTATTTGGATTTTTACGAATTATATTCTAAAGACAGGGACCTGAAAAAGGGACGTTTCTTTTTTTGTCATGGAAAGAGCAGATGTTTGTACACTGTAATGTTTGTACACTCAGTGTAATTTTCCCCCCAAAATGTGCTTAAATATAACTCAGTATTTGAATGATTTATTTTATACAGTCATTATTGCTCATCTTTATCAAGGGTGTCAATWATTGCAGACCCCACTGTATATCTGTATGAGACTAAGGGCTCTATTCAATCCGTATCGCGTAAGTTCAGCCTTACAGCTTGATTTCAATTTAAAGGCAATGTTCCCGCTTTAGTGGAGACTTTATTCAGGGTAAACGTTGCTTATGTCATCTCAATCAGAAATTACCTTTACATTTCTATCACGTAAACTGTAACGCTTCAGCTTTACAGACTGAATAGAGCCCGTAATGTCATTATCAAATCAAAGTTTATTGGTTGCGTACACAGATTTGCAGTTGTTATCGCAGGTACAGCAAAATGCTTATGTTTCTAGCTCCAACAGTACAGTAGTCCAACAATACCTAGCAATAAAAAACCATACACACGTAATAAAATTAAAACAATTCAAGAATATCAGAACGAGCAACATCTATACACATAGTGGTATGGACAGTATATGAATAGAAAAGGTGTGTGCAGCAATAGTTATGGGATGAGCCATGACTAGAATACACTATATACATATAAAGTGGGTAAAATAGTATTTAACCTTTTATTAAAGTGACCAGTGTTCTATGACACTATGTACATAGGGCAGCAGTCTCTAAAGCGTAGGGTAGAGTACCTATTGGTAGCCGGCTAGTAACACTGACTAAAGTTCAGAGCAGTGTTGACTGTTTAACAGTCTGATTGCCTGGAGATAGAAGCTTTTTATCAGTGTCTCGGTCCCAGAGTTGATGCACCTGTCAGTCYCCATCTTCTAGATGGTAGCGTGATGAACAAAGCCGTGGCTCGGGTGGCTGTGGTTGTAGACATGCAGTATTGACTTGGATCACTCCATTGACCGTGACCCTCTCTCTACAGGTGGAGATAGCAGACTTACAGCAGATACTGGCTTCCAAAGACTCTGAGATCGAGGGCCTTCAGAGCCAGCTGGTCTCCAGAGGCCCAATGACCAATGAGAATCCAGAGAGAGGTAACCTTATCTGTCAAACACACATCATACATCATCAGTAACAAACACCAGGGGACTGACCACTTGAATGCATAGTGTCATTAATACAGCTGGTCCACCTCAAACTAAATATCATCCACTTATTCTACTGTCAGAGCAGGGGGAAACTTTGAACATTGACATTTGATAATACGAACTAATGATACCAATTGAACCCAAGTTATGGTTGTTTCGAGATTGAATTTGACATTAAGCTAGTCATCTGCAKGTGTGATGTCAGGTATGGTGCCTCATTCAAATAATACCTAACAAATGCCTTCTCTCTGCCCCCTCCACTGTTGTCTCTTTACTCTATGCTGCCCCCTGCTGTAGTGGAGGTCTTTAGGAGACTGCTGACAGACCAATGTAAGGCTCTAGTCTGACTAAGCTTGTGTAATTGTGGCCCTGGTGCAATTCTGCTCTGCCGTCACTGCCTCTCTGTTCTGCTGTCTAATCCACGCTGGCATGCTGTCATGTCTGTCACACCCATTCCATCAGCCCTGGCAGCTACAAAGGAGAGAAGGGGGAGGAGGGGAGGGAAGCTCTGACACATCCTCCTCATACTCACACTCATGAGAACAGTCACTCCTCTTTCCCATAGGGCTGTTCATTTAGCTCTCGTTTTGTCACCTATGAAGCTAAGGTCACTAGGCCAAACATATGAGCCCTGTTCAGAATTTAAAGGTGCAATCTGAAATATTTAGGATAAAGCTGGCCAATTGTCAGTTAATGACATACCCATTGAAAAATAGAACTTATAAATGCCTCATGAGCTCATGATTACAACTTGATTCAGGGGTGAACGGGGACCAGAAATCGGCCCTGGCATTTTCTTCCTTAAAGCCCTTAAACCAGCTCTTTTTTTTTTTTATAGATTATTACTCTCATGATTCACAAAAATATTWATKTTTATTTTTCAGACCAAGAATTCCAAAGGTTGAAAATGGGGATGGAGTCTTTGTTAGCGGCAAATGATGAGAAAGTATGTTTTGAAAACTCTGTTGAATAGTGTGTATATTGTGTTATTTAACTGATAATGCCCCGATAAGCCGGTGTTTGGAGGATATGTTTGTTGAGGGTCAGCAAACTGTGCCAATATATCCTCCAAACACCGGCTTTGAGGCCTTTATCACTTTTATACAGGTTACCAACATATTCAAATAATGATTGACATATTTTCATTAAAACTGTTATTTTGATGAATTTTTTCATACTATTTCATCCTTCCACAAGATATAGTTCCAACACAAATCTAGGGTTGCTACCCAAGCCGGCTGGTTGTTCGTTCTAAATGTTCCAGTGCCATACTGCCTGGCAACGTTCTTATCCCTTGCTAGCTAGCCAACTACAGCTAACTTACAGTCACGTCAAACATCAAACAGAAAAACAACAGTAGCTGCATTTGCATTTGTTTAAGCTGTTTTCTAGTGACATTTATTTGGATACATCCATAACAATGAGCTAATGAGGCGCGATTTTGCGTGGCATAAAAATGTGCGCACTAATCAGGACACTGTTGTTAAGAGGAGCTAGCCAACAACACAGCTAACACAATCACTGGATTGCGCAGTCAGATGGAACAGAGTAAATAGGCATTTTAACGTCATAGATTTAGCCGGTGGTAACTTGTGGAATAGACACCGGCTGGAATGCGGTTTTAACCAATCAGCATTCAGGATGAGATCCACCKTTGTATTAACATATTGTAATTTGTTGAAGTTGTACAAAGTGAAGGTATGTTATTAAAGGCCTCTCTATTTGTGTCAGGACCGTCACATAGAGGAGCTCACTGTTCTCCTGAGACAGTACAGGAAGATGAAGGAGGTGATGGCCCTCGCACAAGGTAATACACACTTACTGCTTCTACACACTCACTGCTTTTATACTGGGCACACTCACTGCTTATACACACGCACTCTCAGAGGTAATAAACATTCAAGTATTTTTCAAACAAACTTTGTAAATAATTCAAAGAATGTTGAAGATGGTATGCATTGAATGATAATGTTTAGGGGTCATAGCACTGCATTACCCCTTTGTGTGTGTGTGTGTGTGTGTGTGTGTGTGTGTGTGTGTGTGTGTGTGTGTGGTGTGTGTGTGTGTGTTGTGTGTGTGTGTGTGTGTGTGTTTAGTGTCCAGTGAGAAGCTCCTTGTTGGGAGCAGTGAGGAGGAACTGAGCGGGAGTCTGAAGATAGAGCTCTCACACATAAAGCTCATTCAGACATCATCCTTCAGAGGTAAGAACCTCTACGTGCTCCTCCTCTGGGAACCACTAAACACAGTACTACTACAACCTGCATTTCTTCAAGTACTCAGTGCTTGTGCCTACCTACTCTTACATATTTTCATAGAATAGAACTAAAGCACTGAGTAGTAGTACACTCCATGCCTCTGCGCTCACATACCATGGCAGTGTATTAGCAGACTGTTCAGTGTGCATACCCAGTACCTCTTCGTCTAAAGTGTGTGATCTCTCCCTACTCAGATGTCTTCCAGGTGCTCCTCTCCTCTTGTAAGGTCTTCCTCATCCTTCCAGAAAGAGCTGACCTCTAGGTAAACAAACAAAAACCACTGACCACACACATGGAGGAAGAATTCACCAACAGCTGTTGTATTGTTGCTGCTGTGTTGAAAATGACATGTACTTGAGAGGGTGACCAAAACGTGCATGAAGGGCATATGTAACCCTGGACACCCACACACTTGCAAGCACTTTCTCTCACACACACACACAACACACACACCACACACACACCACACACACACACACACACACACACACACACACACACACACACCACACACACACACACACACACACACACACACACACACACACACACACACACACACACACAACACACACCACACACACACACACACACACACACACACACCACACACACACACACCACCTTTTGCTCCAGCCGTGCTCCCTCAAGTTTTACTGTGTTTTACTGGACCTGTCCCTCTGCCACAGTATCCAGACCTCCCTGGAGACGTCCATGGTGATGGTCTCCCCGAGCGATGCTGGCTGCTTCCACAACGGACAATGGCAAGTAGAACTGAGGCTACATGGGTGTGACAGCCGGGCTGCTCTTTGTTTTGGTTGTCTTTTAATTAGGGGCCCAYTAAAGTGGCTGTGAGTGTCACTGTGTCACCCTGTCACTGTGATGTCCCCRCYTGGCACAAACAGCCCTCTCAGACCCCTTCTCCTGTAGAGCCCAACCTGTCACATCACATTACCCACAGTCCCTTCTGGGAGGTAGTGCCACAGACCTCAAAGAGCGCAAACTAAGAGTTTCCAACTCTTAATTCTACTGTACTGAACCCGTAACTCAAGTTAAACTACTTTACTCTTGTAGTGCAAGTTGGGTTTCAATGTTGTTGTTTTTCTCGATAGGTCCCAACCACAGATGCTTTCAAGCAGCCTGGAGGAGTTACAAAGCGGATCGTTACCAAAGGTTTCATGATTTTGCTGTGTTTTGATTGAACTTTAAGACTGTAATATATCCATGTTAGACATGCAGCATGTGCTTCATTTGTATTTGACCAAACACATTAGAAACGTTATGCGTGCTCTAACTGCAATACATAACCAATACGCTTCTGATGACTGTTAACCTAACAAAAAGTGATAAACACATAGTGCATTCTCACACTCTTGTTGTTTAGTTGATACTGTCAATACATTAGTCTACTAATAGTGTGTGTCTTCTCTTCATTACATGCACGGTCCCCCCTCCTGTAGCATGTAGTGGGTCAACCAGTTGAAGCGTTTTCAGAGGTATTTTCCACTGAATGATCTCACCAGAGCCGCTAACCTTTAACCCTTAACCTCTCACAAGCTGACTTTATCCTATCTGACCTGAACAGAGCCATGGGTTGACCTGAAACTGTCAAATGTAGTAGCGATCATACTCTCGATGCCTCTAGGGCTTATGAAACTAGCCTTTGGTCTGTTGTTTCTTGAACACTTGTGACTCCAATGGCAATCCAATTGAATTTACAGTGATGTTGTCATGAAAGGAAAACATCTCAATCTGATTCTTGTGTTCTGTAATGTACAGCAGTACAGTGTTCTGTAATGTACAGCAGTACAGTGTTCTGTAATGTACAGCAGTACAGTGTTCTGTAATGTACAGCAAGTTTAAAAAGAAACGTCCACCACTGTCAACTGCGTTTTATTTTCAGCAAAACTTAACATGTGTAAATATTTGTTTGAGCATAACAAGAATTCAACAACTGGAGACATAAACTGAAAAGTTCCACAGAATGTGACTACAAGAAATCGGAATAATGTTCGCCTGAACAAGGGGGTCAAAATTCAAAAGTAACAGGTCAGTATCTGGTGTGGGCCAACCAGCTGCAGTAAGTAACTGCAAGTGCACTCTCCTTGTCATGGACTGCACCAGATTTGCCAGTTTTGCTGTGAGAAATGTTACCCACTCTCCACCAGGACCTGCAAGGTCCCGGGCAAATCCTGGGGGAAAGGCCCTAGCCCTCACCCTCCGATCCAACAGGTCCCAGGATGTGCTCAATGGGTTGAGATCCGGGCTCTTTGCTGGCCATGGCAGAACACGGACAGTTCCTTCTTGCAGGAAATCACACACAGAAACGAGCAGAGGCGGTGCATTGTCAGCTGCTGAGGGTCATGTCAGGATGAGACCTGTAGGAAGGGTACACATGAGGGGAGGAGGATGTCTTCCCTTAACGCACAGCGTTGAGATGCTCTGCAATGACAAACAAGCTCAGTCCGAGATGCTGTGACAGACCCGCCCAGACCAGTGACGATAAACACGAATCCGGCGGGGGGCATCACACTGGTGAGAACAAAACGCGACTCGCGTGAAGAGCACTTCTTTGCCATCTGTCTAGTCCAACGACGGTGGGTTGTCGGTGGGTTTGGTGGTTTGTGAGGACCTGCCTTACAACAGGCCTACAAGCCCTCAGTCAGCTCTTCGGCTATTGCTGCAGTCTGAGTACTGATTAGAGGGATTGTGCGTTCCTGGTGCTAACTCGGCAGTTTGTTGTTGCCATTTCCGTACTGTCCCGCAGGTGTGATGTTCGGATGTACCGATCCTGTGCAGGTGTTGTTATCCGTGGTCTGCCACTGCGCAGGATGATCAGCTGGACTCCTGTCTCCTTGTAGCGCAGTCCCCTTAGAAGTCTCACAGTACGGACATGCTGCAATGTATTGCCCTGGCCACATCTTGCAGGTCCTCATGCTCCTTGCAGCATGCCTAAGGCACGTTCACGCAGATGAGCAGGGACCCTGGGCCATCTTCTTTTGTGTTTTTCAGAGTCAGTAGAAAGGCCTCTTTAGTGTCCTAAGTTTCCATAAACTTGACCGTTATTGCCTACCGTCTGTAAGCTTTCAGTTTTAAGACCGTTCCACAGGTGCATGTCTCATTATTGTTATGCGTTCATTGAAACAGCATGGAAACAGTGTTCAACCCTTTACAATGAAGATCTGTGAAGTTATTGGATTTTTAACCGAATTATAATTCTAAAACAGGGACCTGAAAAAGGAACGTTTCTTTTTTGTCATGGAAAGAGCAAGATTTCTGTACACTGAATGTTTGGTACACTCAGGTAATTTTCCCCCCAAATGTGCTTAAATAGTAACTCAGTATTTGAATGATTTATTTATACAGTCATTATTGCCTCATCTTTATCAAGGGTGTCAATTATTGCAGACCCCACTGTATATCTGTATGGACTAGGGCTCTATTCAATCCGTATCGCGTAAGTTTCTAGCCTTACAGCTGATTTTTCAAATTTAAAGGCAATGTTCCGCTTTAGTGGAGAGCTTTATTCAGGTTAAACTTGCTTATGTGCCATCTTCCAATCAGGAAATAACCTTTACATTTCTATCACTAAACTTTAACGCTCTCCAGCTTTACAGACTGAATTAGAGCACGTAATGTCATTATCAAATCAACAGTTTTGGTTGCGTAACACAGATTTCAGGTTGTTATCGCAGGTACAGCAAAATGCTTATGTTTCTAGCTCCAACAGTACAGTAGGTCCAAACAAATACCTAGAATAAAAAACTCATACACACGTAGATAAAAATTAAAACAATTCAAGAATATCAGAACGCGCAACCATCTATACACATAGTGGTAATGGACAGTATATGAATAGAGAAAAGGTGTGATGCAGCAATAGTTATGGGCATGAGCCATACTACGAATCAACTAATAATACATATTAAAGTGGGTAAAATAGTATTTACCTTTTAATTAAAGTGCCAGTGTTCTATGACCTATGTACATAGGGCATGCAGCTCTAAAGCGTAGGGTAGAGTACCTATTGGCTAGCCGGCAGTACATCTGAACTAAAGTTCAGACAGATGTGACTGTTTAACAGTCTGATTGCCTGGAGATAGAAGCTTTTTATCAGTGTCTCGGTCCCAGAGTTGATGCACCTGTCAGTCTCCATCTTCAGATGGTAGCGTGATGAACAAAGCCGTGGCTCGGGTGGCTGTGGTTGTAGACATGCAGTATTTGACTTGGATCACTCCATTGACCGTGACCTCTCTCTACAGGTGGAGATAGCAGACTTACGCAGAATACTGGCTTCAAAGACTCTGAGATCGAGGGCTTCCAGAGCCAGCTGGTTCTCCGAGGCCAATGACCAATGAGAAATCCAGAGAGAGGTAACCTTATCTGTCAAACACACATCATACATCATCATGAATACAACACCAGGGGACTGACCACTTGAAATGCATAGTGTCATTAATACAGCTGGTCCACCTCAAACTAAATATCATCCACATTATTCTACTGTCAGAGCAGGGGGAAAACTTTGAACATTGACATTTGTACTGAACTAATGATACTCAATTATGAACCCAAGTTATGGGTTGTTTCGAGATTGAATTTGACTTAAGCTAGTCATCTGCAGTGTGTGATGTAGTATGGTGCCTCATCAAATAATACCTAACAATGCCTTCTCTCTGCCCCCCCCACTGGTTGTCTCTTTACTCTATGCTGCCCTCCTGCTGTAGTGGAGGTTCTTTAGGAGACTTGCTGACAGACCAATGTAAGCGGCTCTAGTCTGACTAAGCTTGTGTAATTGTGGCCCGGTGCATTCTTGCTCTGCCGCACTCTGCTCTCTGTTCTGCTGTCTAATCCACGCTGGCATGCTGTCATGTCTGTCAACACCATTCCATCAGCCCTGGCAGCTACAAGGAGAGAAGGGGAGGAGGGGAGACTCTGACAACATCCTCCTCATACTCACACCATAGAGAAAGTCCTCCTTTTTTCCCATAGGGCTGTTATTTTAGCTCTCGTTTTTGTCACTATATGAAAGCTATGGACACAGGCTCAAACATGATGAGTCCTGTTCAGAATTTAAAGGTGCAATCTGAAATATTAGGATAAAGCTGGCAATTGTCAGTTTATGACATACCCATTGAAATAGAACTTATAAATGCCTCATGAGCTCATGATTACAACTTGATTCAGGGTGAACGGGGACCAGAAATCGGCCCTGGCTTTTTCTTCCTTAAAGCCTTAAACCAGCTCTTTTTTTTTTTTATAGATTATTCTCTCATGATTCCAAAAAATATTATGTTTTATTTTCAGACCAATAATTCCAAAGGTTGAAAATGGATGAGATCTTTTGTTAGCGGCAAATGATGAGAAAGTAGCTGTTGAAAACTCTGTTGAATAGTGTGTATATTGTGTTTATTTAACTGATAATGCCCGATAAGCGGTGTTTGGAGATAAATGTTTGTTGAGGGTCAGCAAACTGTGCCATATATCCTCCAAACACCGGCTTTGAGGCTTTCACTTTTATACAGGTTACCAACATATTCAATAATGATTGACATATTTTCATTAAAACTGTTATTTTGAGAATTTTTCATATCATTTCATCCTTCCACAAGATATAGTTAAACAAATCTAGGGTTGCTATCCAAGCCGGCTGGTTGTTCGTCTAATATGTTCCAGTGCCATACTGCTGGCAACGTTCTGAATCCTTGCTAGCTACGCCAACTACAGCTACTTACAGTCACGTCAAACATCAAACAGAAAAACAACAGTAGCTGCATTTGCATTGTTAAGCTGTTTTCTAGTGACATTTATTTGGTACATCCATAACAATGAGTAATTGAGGCGCGATTTTGCGTGGCATAAAAATGTGCGCGACTATCAGGACACTGTTGTTCTAAGAGGAGCTAGCCAACAACACAGCTAACACAATCACTGGATTGCGCGTCAGGATGGACAGAGTAAATAGGCATTTAACAGTCATAGATTTAGCCGGTGGTAACTTGTGGAATAGACACCGGCTGGAATTGCGGTTTTTAACCAATCAGCATTCAGGATGAGACCACCGTTGTATTAACATATTGTATTTGTTGAAGTTGTACAAAAGTGAAGTATGTTATTAAAGGCCTCTCTATTTGTGTCAGGACCGTCACATAGAGGAGCTCACTGTTCTCTCTGAGACAGTACAGGAAGATGAAGGGGTGATGGCCTGCACAAGGGTAATCACACACTTACTGCTTCTAACACACTCACTGCTTTTATACTGGCACACTCACTGCTTATACACACGCACTCTCAGAGGTAATAAACATTTCAAGTATTTTTCAAACAAACTTTGTAAATAATTCAAAGAATGTTGAAGATGGTATGCATTGAATGATAATTGTTTAGGGGTCATAGCACTGCATTACCCCTGTGTGTGTGTGTGTGGTGTGTGTGTGTGTGTGTGTGTGTGTGTGTGTGTGTGTGTGTGTGTGTGTGTGTGCTCGTATGTGTTTAGTGTCCAGTGAGAAGCTCTTGTTGGGAGCAGTGAGGAGGAACTGAGCGGGAGTCTGGAAGATAGGAGCTTCACACATAAAGCTCATTCAGACATCATCCGTTCAGAGGTAAGAGACCTCTACGTGCTCCTCCTCTGGGAACCACTAAACACAGTACTACTACAACCTGCATTTCTCAAGTACTCAGTGCTTGTGCCTGCCTACTCTTACATATTTCATAGAATAGAACTAAAGCACTGAGTAGTAGTACACCCATGCCTCTGCGCTACATACCATGGCAGTGTATTAGCAGACTGTTCAGTGTGCATACCCAGTACCTCTTCGTCTAAAGTGGTCTCTGTGTGATCTCTCCCTACTCAGATGTCTTCCAGGTGCTCCTCCCTTCTTAAGGTCTTCTCATCCTTCCAGAAAGAGCTGACCTCTAGGTAAACAAACAAAACCACTGACCACAACACATGGAAGGAAGAATTACCAAAGCTTTGTATTTGTTGCTGCTGTTGTTGAAAATGACACGTACTTAGGAGGGGTGACAAACGTGATGAAGGGCATATGTAACCCTGGACACCCACACACTTGCAACACTTTCTTCCAACACACACACACCACACAACACACACCACACACACACACACACACACACACACACACACACACACACACACCACACACACACACACACACACACACACACACACACACACACACACACACACACACACCACACACACACACACACCCACCTTTTGCTCCACCGTGCTCCCTCAAGTTCACTGTGTTCTACTGGACCTGTCCCTCTGCACAGTATCCAGACCTCCTGGAGACGTCCCATGGTGATGGTCTCCCAGCGATGCTGGCTGCTTCCACAACGGACAATGGAAGTAGAATGAGGCTACATGGGTGTGACAGCCAGGCTGCTCTTTGTTTGGTTGTCTTTTAATTAGGGGCCCATTAAAGTGGCTGTGAGTGTCACTGTGTCACCCTGTCACTGTGATGTCCCCGTTGGCACAAACAGCCCTCTCAGACCCTTCTCCTGTAGAGCCCAACTGTCACATACACTTACCCACAAGTCCTTCTGGGAGGTAGTGCCACAGACCTCAAAGAGCGCAAACAAGAGTTTCCAACTCTTAATTCTACTGTACTGAACCCGTAACTCAAGTTAAACTACTTACTCTTGTAGTGCAAGTTGGGTTTCAATGTTGTTGTTTTTCTCGATAGGTCCCACCACAGATGCTTTCAAGCAGCCTGGAGGAGTTACAAAGCGGATCGTTACCAAAGGTTTCATGATTTTGCTGTGTTTTGATTGAACTTTAAGACTGTAATATATCCATGTTAGACATGCAGCATGTGCTTCATTTGTATTTGACCAAACACATTAGAAACGTTATGCGTGCTCTTAACTGCAATACATAACCAATACGCTTCTGATGACTGTTTACTAACAAAAAGTGATAAACACATAGTGCATTCTACACTCTTGTTGTTTAGTTGATACTGTCATACATTAGTCTACTAATAGTGTGTGTCTTCTCTTCATTACATGCACGGTCCCCCCTCCTGTAGCATGTAGTGGGTCAACCAGTTGAAGCGTTTTCAGAGGTATTTTCCACTGAATGATCTCACCAGAGCCGCTAACCTTTAAACCCTTAACCTCTCACAAGCTGACTTTATCCTATCGTACCTGAACAGAGCCATGGGTTGACCTGAAACTGTCAAATGTAGTAGCGATCATACTCTCGATGCCTCTAGGGCTTATGAAACTAGCCTTTGGTCTGTTGTTTCTTGACACCTTGTGACTCCAATGGCAATCCAATTGAATTTACAGTGATGTGTTCATGAAAGGAAAACATCTCAATCTGATTCTTGTGTTCTGTAATGTACAGCAGTACTAGTGTTCTGTAATGTACAGCAGTACAGTGTTCTGTAATGTACAGCAGTCAGTGTTCTTAATGTACAGCAGTAGCAGTGTTTCTGTAATGTACAGCAGTACAGTGTTCTGTAATGTACAGCAGTACAGTGTTCTGTAATGTACAGCAGTACAGTGTTCTGTAATGTACAGCAGTACAGTGTTCTGTATGTACAGCAGTAGCAGTGTTCTGTAATGTACAGCAGACAGTGTTCTGTAATGTACAGCTACAGTGTCTGTAATGTAACAGCAAGTACAGTGTTCTGTAATGTACAGCAGTACAGTGTTCTGTAATGTACAGCAGTAGCAGTGTTTCTGTAATGTACAGCAGTACAGTGTTCTGTAATGTACAGAGTAGGTGTTCTGTAATGTCAGCAGTACAGTGTTCTGTAATGTACAGCAGACAGTGTTCTGTAATGTACAGCAGTACAGTGTTCTGTAATGTACAGCAGTAGCAGTGTCTGTAATGTTACAGCAGTACAGTGTTCTGTAATGTACAGCAGTACAGTGTTCTGTAATGTACAGCAAGTAGCAGTTTAA